>NC_053024.1:404259349-404504160 GCF_003073215.2 Triticum urartu
TCGATCAACGTCTACTGAGGGGGGACAAACATCGGCAACTGAGAAAGAACACAATCAACACATGATGATATGCAACAATATGATGCATGCTATGACATGGAAATATGAATGTGTTTTGGGCTAATGCAAGCTAGAACATATTGAAATGAGTCCATTTGAACCAAAGATTCAAATGCAAACCCATTTTTTGAAGTCATATTAGTGCATTAACTTGTTTCACCTAAACAGCAAGGTTAAAGTGTTCTAATATGCATGAAACTAGTACATATGGATTCCTTGAATTTTTCTGATAATTTTTCATTTATAATTTATTTCATTTGGAGTTATGGTTGATTTACTATGAATTTTTGAAGTTTTGGTTATTTTCTGGAATTTCCTGAATTAGATTTAATCCAGAAATAGCTTATTGCGTCAACATGACATAAGCCTACGGTGAGCAGGTCAACTGGGCTGCCCCTGGTCAAACCTGACCAGTGGGACCCGCGTGTCAGTGTAACGGGGCAGGAATAGAGGCTGACCTGTGGGGCCAGGTCAACGTTGACGTGGCATGGTCAACTGATGTGTGGGGCCGGCAGTCTTAATCTGAACTAAACAGAAAATAATTTTGGGGTTAGTTAAGGCATGGGGCCCACTAGTCAGTGGCTCTAGGGTTGATTAGTTGGATCATTAGCACTAATTAAATGTGCCACATCGGCAGTCGCCGGAGTTAAGCCGTCGGCGACCTTCCCGCGTGGTGGAGTCCACACGGGACGGCGCTACAGGAGGCGGCTGGGCGAGAGAAGGGCACAGGGAGGAGGACCTCGCTCGCGCGCATCCAATGGAGAAGGTGGGAGGTCGCGGGGTGGTCACAGCTCGCCGGAAGTGAGCTTGCGGCGGCGCCAAAGTTTGGGTGAGTGCGGGGTTGGCGCTGTGGTGCACGTGAGGGCGAGTTAGAGTGTGCGTTAGGCTCCTGGTGGCTTACTGAGCGCGGTGATGCGCTCTGAATCGAGCTCAAGCGGCTGAAGTGACGGCGGCGACATGGCCGGCGGCGAGGAGCGCTCGGGCTCAACGGAGCCCGCGGTTAGAGGAGGAAATTGGCAGAGGGAAGAGAGGGGTTCGATGCGGAGGCTCACAGCGAGGCTAATGAGCGCGAGGGGGAGGTCGGGGACGCCCGGTACCTCCCGAATCGACGGAGAGGTAGCGGCGGTCGGAGGTTGAGGATGAGCTCGGGGACGACGCTACAGGGCTCCCGCGGTCGAATGGGTTGGTGCAGATGACGCATAAGGTGATGGCGGTTCCTTTGGAAGCATCAGCGAGGTGCGGGGTGGACGATGGCCCCGGTGGTGCTCGTTGGCGCTCTCGGGTGCCCGTGGTCGAACGCGGGAGAGGGAGCAGAGGAGGGGGAGGGGGTCCAGAGCAAGAGAGGGGGAGTGAGGGGGGGTCAGGGGATGTCGTGGCGCTGTCTGGGCGCGACGAGGAGGAGCCAGGCAGGCAGCTGCCGACATGGCGCACCGTGGCGCCGTGCTCGGCCTTGCCTCTGCCAGTAGGCAGAGGTTGAAGACAAGGATGCCCTTGGTGGGCTGGGCTGGTTTGTTGGGCTGCCAGGTAAGACGACCCAGGTGAGTCCTTCTCTCTCTCTCTTTTAAATCTGTTTCTGTTTTCTATTTATTTTGATTTGTTTTGAATTAGTAAAAATACTAACTCATTTTGTAAAATCCTGACAAAAATTGTGGGCACTATTTGAATTATTTCCAACAGCCCCCAATTGTTTTCAGGAGTATTGAAGCATTTAAAATATTTATAGGCATTAAATGCTCCAATTCAAATACAATATGATTTAACTCAAAAATCCATAAATGTCCAAGAAATATGCTCATCATTTTTGGCAGAGGTTTTCACCTTTATCATAAATCATGAACATTTTCAAAGGGCATTTTGGGTTTATTGAAAATGATTTTATGTTGAACCTATTTGATTTGATCTGGTGCTAGGGTTTGATTAATCCCCATTTCAAATTCAAAAGAATTTAAACATGATGCAACACGTGACTAGCTAGCTCAGAGCATACTAGAACTAGGGATGTGACAACTCACCCCCACTAAAACAAGAATCTTGTCCCGAGATTCAAGAAGTGGAGTAAGAAGACAGAGGGGTCACAAAACTATCACAGTCTTCTCGATCCAACTGCCCTTCTCGAAGATACTGATATATTGCATCACATTGCTCTTGACGTCTTTGCCTTCGAGATGTTCATCCAACACGATGAAGACGGAAGGAAACTCTACAGGAAACGATCTTCTCAAAGATCGAGCAACTCAAGATCAACTCATGGAGTGAGACATTAGAACATCTCTTGAGCTGAGACACAAAACACACATTGAGAGAGATGGAAGGTAATAGATGACAAGGGTTCAAATTGGTAGGCAACAATTCCACGCTGGAGTAGGATGGTGCATGGTTTCAAAGTAGCGAGGAGGTAATTGCCATGACTCCATAATGGGACACCTTAGGGAATGGTGACTCGTAGAGCATTTCCCTTAAGTGGCAAAAAGAATTACTTTTGATACAAAGATCATTGAAACTCTTTATACCAGCCTGAGGTAATCACAATCGATCATTGGAAGGGGTTCGAAAGAATGACATACTCTGACTAGGATGGATGATGTGGACTACCTTGTTGAAGACAACATAATGGATGAATTTGCTTGCACGTGCTCTCAAGAACTTGAGCATTTCCATATTCATCAAGGTTCTACCAACATCCGAGTCGAGGATCCTGGCAACACATCTTACTACCTTGACAAATAGTGATGGACAATGCAGATGCATAGAAAGACAACCCTTTCTCAGATTTCACCTTAGCGAGGCCAAGGGAATGAAATCTGGATGATCGACTGAGAGTAGCACTCCGCTTCTAATGTTCTCCTTGATGTACTGGTTACCACGGTCATGTTTTGAAGCATCAACATAGTCATCCAGTAGTGGTCGGACTTCGGAATACAATAGATCCATAAGGAACAACTTGTGGAATAAGTCATACCAAATCCTCATGGAGAAGATGGTTCAATAGCTCAATCAAGATACTACAATGATAGATCTTCTGGCTAGGTGTGTCGGCCAGAACATCAACCTTGTCGGGGACCTACATCATAGATCTTGGAAAAGTTCCAACCATCATATCTGCCTGAGATTCAGATCTGGTTGGTAACAGGATATTCCAGACCCATCGAGTCTAGAAGAAAATGAAAGTTTGCAACACAAATCGACGAGATGACATTGCGAGATTCTCGGGAAATGGACTATGGTAGTAAGCTCCAAAACATGAGCTGGTTCTGCTACACATGTGAACATGTTGTCCCAGACAAGCATGACCACGTACTAGTCTTATAATAAAAACACTACCGAGTTCAGGTGGGGAACCATCATCGAGGATAACAAAGTCCTAACATAAGTCATGATTCTTAAGAAGGAAATTCTTCTCCTTGAACAAATCAATCAGTGGCTTCGTGTGCTAGGGATACATACAAAATGAAGATGATCAGTCTATCAAACCGTAGAATACTTCGCACATGCATGACTAACTTGGGATGATTCCAGAGGAAGCAAAACAAACTTTCTCAAATTCATGGCGGCAACTTGCACCTAATGCACGTGAACTTGGAGAAAGTCACTTCTTTCACCCAAACATATACCTCATGAGCGGAACACGAAGGCAATGCTTACAAAAGTTTCCAACACTAGCTCAATGTTCAACATGAATCATGGAGGAGACAAGATGCTGCTGATGGGCTGAACAGCAACTCATCGTAATTTCCATATCACTGGAATTCCACCATTATGTGAACAATGTGATAGTATTGGTCAGACCAAAAGATGTAATGGTGTATGCTCGAGGGATCAACCACGAGTAAGACAACATTACGATTATCGTTGGTTCTAATTTGATTTGACGACAGCCCATGCACAAATCAAAAGATTGGATAAGACAATGACACCGACAATTGATCACAAGGATCAATCGATGAAGATATCATCTTTCTTCAACAAACACACAAACACAAGGATATCCCTTTAAATGAACTAAGTTAGGTAAGCTTTTATCTTCCAACTATCCAAGTTGTTGTCTAGCTCAACCAACTAGCTCAGGGGGTAACCAACACAGATTCTTGGAGAATGGCTGGTTTACAAGAAACCAACTTGATCACGAACTCCACATATCGGTCAGGGGATGACCTAGTGATACTTCCATGAAGATATCTGGAAAATCACGAACCACCAATATGTTAATAAGATCGAGAACAATCTTGCTTTTTAGGGCAAGACGATATGATCAAATGAGCGAGGATTTGGCAAAATCCTAACTCATCAATCGAAGGGTGCACCAGAAACAAGGACTAGGTAGCACAATCTATCTTAGAACGATGATTCAATAACCAACATGGTAAGAATGAAGTTAATGTCGTTTAACTACAAAGCAACAAGGCTACTAGGAGTATTGATTTCACACATCACGGTTCACTTGTCGGGATTCCGGTTGCAACAACAAGGAACCAAGGAGCGAATGATGATGGCGAGAAGTATCACTGCATCAAGAATTTATAAGAGTTGGTGCAATTATCATGACAGTCCTGGCATCAAGAGGGCAATACTTCAGGGTAGAACAGAATCAAAAGCTGGATTGGCATTTTGATCTGCGGAGCACAACTACTTTGACCCAATCCTAGACATGGATGAGGTACTGGAGTTGGTTTCTCCTAGTCATTCTGGAATAGAATGACGGACCATAAGAATAATAGACTTTGATGAACGAATGCAATGATATACCCTCGACTATCAATTGATAGACGAAGGTCAGAAACAACTAAGGAGGGACAACTCAAGGAACATATATCTTTCTGAGTTGTGGATTTATGGGTTAGTATGTCGAACGAGTTCAATATTTTTCTTCCGGATAACCCATGCAAAAAGGTAGAACTGGCAGAATCACAATTATGAATGGAGGACTCCTCAGGAGTACTCTAATGGTGATCTTTTGGTTCAAAGAACTTCTGCCTTAATGGTTCATGGTATTTGGAAGAAGGAAATACCACGGACCTTGAGATCTATCGCAAAGGTTACTAATATCCTAAAGGAACTAGCAACAATATCAACACGAAGTGAACAGAGTGATTCTTGGGTCAAGAGCACAGGAGTAGAATAGCTACTACTAAATGGCATCACGGGATGCTTTCAAGAATGATGGACAGAATCATCACACTGGGGATACGAAAGCATTGCTAAATTGTCGAGGACACCTAGGGTCATAATACTAACTCCAACATACACGTCAAGGCAACGGAGTACCTCAACACACCGATTAGTGTGCTTAATCTGGCCCAAAATACAACGGGAACATGGAGGAAAGATTTGCAAGTGCATCAGACTGTTTAGAAACCTAGGAAGACTCAGACAGCATAACAGTTGTAATTGCTCAAAAAGATTTGAGACAACCTGCAAATATGGTGGCATAGCCACTCAACATCACAATATCAAAGTTCCGGGATCAACGGTCAACATACGGAAGTAGTAGGAACTGAACTGAGGCTTAAACTCAACAATCCTAGACAACGACGGTTTAGTAACACGTCGTCCTGAGAGATAGAAGAGAAGCATAGTTCTTAACCCCGTAGAAAAGATTAGATGACTCAGATCAGAAGGTCATGAGGATAAGGAGTAAAAAGAGCCTTACGTTCCCATCCAAAATCAATTCCCTTATATAACTAAAGCATTTCTAGACTCAACTTCGACCAGCTTGGCTTGGTAATCCTACAGGCAGTCAGGCTCTTAAGCCATGTCGCCGCCGTGGCCACAGGCGCATAAGCTCGATTCCGAGCGCGTCACCACACTCACCACGTTCCCAGGAGCCTAACGCACCACTCCCCACGCCTCACCGTGCCCCGTAGCTTCGGGTTCATCCTCGCCCGAACTCCAGCGACCGCCAAGGTCGTCGCCGGCATCGTTCCCGGCCTCCCCGAGCTCCACTTCCACCACCAAACGCTGCGGCTTGCTCCCAGCTACGCGTAGGACCAAACCGCAGTCGATTTGGTCGACTGTGGGCAAAACCCGAGCCCCTCCGCCGCATTTGTCGTCGCCGGCATCAAGCCACCGGCGAGTTGACCACGGCTGACCCGTGTGGGCCCAAGTTGACTTCCCCCTGAGCCTATGACAGGTGGGGCCGACCTGTTAATTAGGTTAGGATTAGTGCTAACTAATTTTAGTTAGTTTAAGTCACTGACATGTGGGCCCAGGCCCCACTGACATTTAGTTAGTATTAACTAAACTCTGTTAGTTAGCTGAGACACTGACAGACCGGGCCCACCAGTCAGGTTTGACCTGGGCTGGCGCCTTTGACTCGCTGACGTCACAGTGACGCAGTGCTGACGCAATTATTCATTTTCTGGATTTATTTTTATATAGGAAATTCCAGAAAATAGCCTAAACTTCTAAAAATCATAGAAAATCAACCATAGCTCCAAATCAAACAAATTATATATGAAAAATGATCAAAAAAAATTCAATCTATCCATCTGTAATGGTTTCATGCATGAGAAAACACTTTAACCTTGCTGTTTAGGTGAAACAAGCTAATACAATTATTATGCATAAGAGCTTAAGCTTTCATTTGAATCTTTGATTCAAATGGGACCCTTTCAACTTGTTTCACATTGCATTAGCCCAAAACACATTCATATTTCCATGTCATAGCATGCATCATATTGTTGCATATTGCCATGTGTTGATTATACTCTGTGGTGTCTTTCGTGGTAGGTTCTGCCTCCGAGGATATCTCTGAGTATCCAACTGAAGGGCAGTACCCTACTACCACTCCATCAGGCAAGCAGCCCCATTGATCATATCAATACAATCCCATGTTCTCGTTTTGCTCTCATTTACTGCATTAAGACAACAACGTTTCAAACTGCTGTGTGCTACGGTAGTTGAACCCTTATCCTCTGCATGACCTATCATTGCCACAGTAACTAGATGAAACCCACTAGCATGTGTAGGAGTTGATTGAGCCATGTATGTGATTCCTACCTTGCTATGCCTGCTATGCTTAGAGTTGTGTCAGGTCTGGTTCATCTGGGTGATCGGCTAGAGTGAAATGATTATGTCGGTAATGTGAGGGATGTGTTGAACATGTTTTGGTAAAGGTATCGATGAGAGGCCATGTAGGAGTACATGGTGGGTTGTTTCATTGAGGCCGTCCATAAGAACTGAGATCTGTATGTGTGATTTAAGATGCAGTTACTACCGTACATTGGGCCCGAAACCAATGGACCCTCTCGGCTTCTTAATCACCCTAGTAGTCTGTCCAGGAGTTGCAAATAGTTTCTGGTGTTTGTAGGTTATGTGTTGGCGGCCGTGCGTAGCGCTGACCCTAGGGGTGGGCTATGTTGCGGTAGATACACCGTGGCACGGTGTACCGAGTCACCCGTTTGGTGTCTCGGGAACCCTGTTCACATCGTTCGGGGCCGTATGGGGAAACCTCGGCCGGACTCCCTGCGGATGGAACCTGGATAGGCGATACACCTGGACTAGAGACTTGAGTGTTTGGGTAGGCCGTGGCCGACACCCTCGTTCGGCTTCCGCTTGAAGGTTGCCGAGTATAAACGGCGGTAAGTGGTGAAAGCGTGTATGAAGAAGTACACCCCTGCAGGGTATAAACTATTCGAATAGCCGCGTCCGCGGTAAAGGACTACTTGGTTGCCTATACAGTTCATAGACAAGTTAATGGTTACTACTAAAAGACTCAAGATAAGTGTGAGTACCGAGGATGGACCTCTCGTAGGATGACGAGGGAGGATCCTCGGTGGAGTATTGTGTTGGTGAGTAGTAGACTCGTGTGTGAAAACTATTTTACTAGCGGAGTTCCGTAGGATAGCCTAGCCAAGAGTCAAAACTGGCTTGCTGCAATAACCCCACCACCTTCTTAAGAATGAGCATGTATAGTAGGTTCTATTGTAAGACTTGCTGAGTACCTTTGTACTCATGTTTGCTTAATTACTGTTTTCAGATGACAACACCGCCCCCTCCGATGGGTTCTACGTAGACCTTGATGTCGACGAGTGACTAGCCACCCAGGTGGTGATCCTGGCCATGGAGGGCCCTATGTAGATAGACAGGCTTCGAGAAGCCTTCTTTCTTTCTAGTGTCTGTACTCAGACTAGTTGCTTCCGCTTGTGCTTGTATGATTGTATGACTTGAGTGTTGGGTCATGTGACCCCTACCTGTATGAACTTGTTATGTATGGCTCTCTGGAGCCTTTAAATAAAGTACTTGAGTTGTAGAGTTTTGTTGTGATGCCATGTTGTATGTACTCATATCGGGCATATTGTGTGTATGATTGAAATGCTTGGTATGAGTGGGATCCGACAATCTAGTTGTTTATCCTTGGCAGCCTTTCTTCTAGGGAAATGTAGTCTAGTGTTCCTCGAGCCATAGTAGTCCGCTACAGCCCGGTTCACCGAAGTGTTGCTAGCCCAGCACTACTACTCAGGACACTTGACTGGCCGGCATGTGTTTCACTTCGTTCCTATGTCTGTCCCTTCGGGGAAATGTCACGCGGTGACATCCGGAGTCCTGCCTAGCCTGCTACAGCCCGGGTTCCCCGGAGTCCTGTTAGCCAGTGCTACATCCCGGGTTCACTCACTGATGACCGACATGCTCGATGTGATTCATGTATGCCTGTCTCCATAGGTATGTGCCGCTTTGGGTTCACGACTAGCCATGTCGGCCCGGGTTCTCTGTCATATGGATGCTAGCGACACTATCATATACGTGAGCCAAAAGGCACAAACGGTCCCGGGCCATGGTAAGGCGAGACCCGTGGGATACCGTGCGTGAGGCCGCAATGTGATATGAGGTGTTACCGGGTAGATCGATGTGACTTGGAATCGGGGTCCTGACAGCGTTGGCATCAGAGCCGGACTGCCTGTAGGTTCGTTGAGCCAAACTGGTCGATGTCGAGTCCAGAAATGTTTTAGTTATATGTAGGGGAATTGATTGTGGGAGGGAACGTAAGGCTCTTTTACTCCTTTAACTTATGCCCTCTGATCTGAGTCATTCTCTTCTCATTCAACGTGGGTTAAGGACTAGGCTCTCTTCTTCTGTCAGGTTCACGTGTTACTAATCCGTAGTAGATTATAGGATTGTTGTTACAAGCCCCAGTTTAGTTTCTACTATTTCTAGTATGTTGCTAGTTGAATCAAAACCTTGATATGATGTTGTTGAGTGGTATTGCAAACTGTTGTGGATGTCTCAAATCTTTTTCTGAGCATTTACAACTGTTATGTTTTCCAATTTTCCCTAGAAATTCTAATGTCTTTGCATTGTGGTTGTGCTTTCAGATGGCCAACCGTGCTCAAAAACAAGTGGTTCGCCTGACCCGGTGCCTCGACGTTCCCGGTCATACTGCTATGTTAGTCCGGGTAATGATCGAGACGGGTTACTGTTGGTATCCCGAATACACCGTCGAAGAGCAATTCCGAGACTTTAATCAAAGCCAATATTTCTGCACCGTCAGGATATTTCCTTCTTATCCTGGATCTACCGAGCCCCTTCATTGTTCCTATGGACTCGGGGTTACTGTTGAGATGGCTGTGCAGGATGCTGCCTATTCCATGATGACCATCATGCGAGTCCGGACTGGCCTGCTTCGGAACACCGACTTCCGATACATGCCAGCTTCACTTTCGGGAGTGCAAGGGTATCTCCAGGCTATCTATGCTGACTCCACTCAGGAGGACTCACTAACTCATACCACTGCCGAGATGCTCGAGGATAAAGACCGAGAGAATCGGGCCTTGAGGCTGGAGCTTTTCAACACCCGTGCTGATCATTGGGCCACATTGACTCGGTTTGCACCTGCGGTGCAAGCTGGATGTATGGATACAAGGGATCTGTATCCTGTGAGATCTGCTCTGCCAGACATGGTGGATTGGCGTGATGTGGGAGGCATCACCCCACTCCGTGGTCCCCGCAGGCCATCGTTTGTTGGTCCAAGACCTCATCCTAGCCCCTTTGGTCCACAAGCTCCTCAGGACCGTGTGTTCCCGGATGACCACGTTGAACTTCCAGGCTATGGAGGTGACTTCTATGAGGACTACTATGGAGCTGTCTGAGTTAGTAGTAGTACCACTAGTATTGTAATAGTTGTATCTTCACTGTCCTGCGTGACTTGTGGAATATGACTTTGTGTGTAATCAATTCTGGAGGTGTAGACAAATAATGTATAGGAGCTTGGAATGCCTCCGATGAGATGTAACGTCTTTCATCATAGTTGTACTGTAGCCTGGGCTTGTACTAAACTATGTATGGTGTGTATGACCGTTGGTATATATATGGCAGTTTTATATTACCATGACATACAGATGAACATCTCTGCATTCTGTGTTATCCATTACATTCTGCACTTCCTTGCTAAGTTTGAGCCCTCCTTACCTAAAACGTTGTCTTGTTTTCTCCTAGGATGGTCAACACCTGCAGCAACCCTGCTGCCCCAGAGCAGGGGGAAGCCAGTGCAGCTAGGGGTGAAAATCTTCCTCACCCGCCTTCTCTGGCCGAAGTGATGCTGGAGGCGGAAAGAAACAAGCGTGAGACTAACCGCCTGCTGGAGCGGATTGAGCAGAACACTGCACGCCATCAGCGAAATGACTTGGTGTCAATCAATGACTTTATCAAGCTGTACCCACCAAAGTTTAACCATTCTGTCGAGCCCCTCGACGCGGATGACTGGCTTCGCAGCATCACCCACAAGCTACGTTCTACCAACGTAGCCGAAGCCGACAAGGTTACTTATGCTGCCTATCACCTCGAAGGCCCTGCTAGCCTTTGGTGGGAAAACTTTGAAGCTATGCCCCCGGTTGGTCAAATCACTACTTGGGCTGAATTTAGTAAGGCTTTCTGTGAGCATCACATTCCGGAAGGTCTCATGGATCGCAAGAGGGAGGAGTTCTGCAATTTCACCCAAGGAAGACTGACTGTGGATGCATATAGTCGTGAATTTAGGAATCTGGCACGATATGCTCCTGAAGAAGTATGTACCGACGCTAAGAAGTAGGCAAGGTTCCGCAAGGGACTTAGCCCTGAGCTTCGCCGCGATCTTCGTCTGCACGAGTGCACCTCCTTTCAGAAGTTGGTCAACAAAGCCATCAGTGCTGAGTCAGGTCAGTCTGACTATGACGCTTCACGCAAGCACTCACGTGATTTTGGCTCTTCATCCGGCTCTGGAGCTCAGAAGCGCCGGGTGTGGATCCCAAGCACGGCACTGCCACCCAGGTTCATTCCGAGGCCATCCTTTGAGGCGCCTCGTCCCAACCAGCAGTTTGCACCGCCCAAGCCCTATGGTGGCCCCGCTACTAATGCTGCTCCGCGTCCCAGTGTGGTGACGTGTTTCAAGTGTGGAGAGCCGGGTCACTATAGCCGAGAGTGTCCCCAGAAAAACAACCCCAATCAATCTGGAAAGTCCGTTGGCCGTGGTAAGCCAGCGGGACAGACATTCTACGCCAAGCCGGTCACCACTGCACGTGGCCATGTCAACTATGTCTCAGCCGAGGAGGCTCACGAGGATCCTAACGTCGTTCTTCGTACGCTCCTTGTTAACTGCCATCCGGCATCTGTTCTTTTCGATATTGGAGCATCTCATTCATTCATATCAGAGAACTATGCTCGATTGCATAACACGACATTCTGTGACATGCCCACTTCCATGGTAATTCAAACTCCGGGTTCCAAATGGCAAACTTCTAGAGTAAGCCATGTGAACGAAATTCTTGTCGATAGACTTGTCTTCCTTGCATCCTTAATAGCTCTCAAGTCCTCGGACATAAACATCATCTTGGGTATGGACTAGATGTCAGCTCATTATGCTAAGATTGATTGTGCCACTAGAACCGTTCAACTTACTCATTCATCGGGCAAGACAGTCAATGTCTTAACTCGAGTGGCCAAGCGTCAGCTTTACTCCCTAAATGCCAACCCCCCTCCAGACCTTGAGGATGTTCCGGTAGTCCTGGACTTCCCGGATGTCTTTCCCGAGGAACTGCCAGGTGTTCCACCTGACAGGGATGTCGAGTTCGTGATAGACCTTGTTCCAGGAACCGTTCCAATTTCTAGAAGACCCTACAAGATGGCACCCTTAGAACTAGCCGAGCTTAAGAACCAACTCGATGAGTCCTTGAAAAAGGGTTTCATCCGTCCTAGTTCCTCTCCTTGGGCTTGCCCCGTCCTCTTTGTTAAGAAGAAGGATGGAACGGATCGAATGGTTGTAGATTACCGACCTGTCAACTTGGTCACCATCAAGAACAAGTATCCGCTTCCCAGGATCAACGATCTGTATGATCAGCTCGCTGGATCCTCAGTATTTTCCAAGATGGATTTGAGGTTGGGCTACCATCAAATCAAAATCAGAAACGGGGACATTCCCAAAAAAATCAAAATCAGAAACAGGGACATTCCCAAAACGGCCTTTGTTACCCGTTATGGCCAATACGAGTACACCGTTATGTCTTTCAGTTTAACCAATGCCCAAGCCACCTTCTCCCGGTTAATGAACTCGGTCTTCGTGGAGTATTTGGATAAATTCGTCGTAGTTTATCTCGATGACATACTCATCTACTCCGAGAAGAATGAAGAGGAACATGCCGAACATCTAAGGCTGGTATTGATGAAACTTCGAGAGCATCGCCTTTATGCCAAATTCTCCAAGTGTGAATTTTGGTTGCCAGAAGTGACCTATCTAGGCCATGTAATCTCTGGTAAGGGTATTGCTGTCAATCCCGAGCGAGTTCAAGCTGTCCTTGATTGGACTCCACCTGAGACGGTCAAGCAAGTTCGGAGCTTCCTTGGCTTAGCGAGCTATTGCCGCCGCTTCGTCGAGAATTTCTCCAAGGTTGCTAAACCTCTAACTGAACTCCTCAAGAAAGATAAAAAGTTCGAGTGGACTCCACAGTGCGAGTTCAGCTTTCAGGAACTGAAAAGACGCCTGACATCTGCTCCCGTACTGGTACCACCAGATTTCCAAGGACTTTATTATCTATTGCGACACCTCGCGACAAGGACTAGGTTGCATACTCATGCAAGATCATCAGGTAATTGCCTATGCTTCACGGCAATTACACCCACATGAGGAAAATATCCCACACATGATCTAGAGCTTGCAGCTGTAGTCCATGCACTCAAAACTTGGCGACATTACCTTCTCGGTAATCGTTGCGAGATCTTCACCGATCACCAAAGTTTGAAATATATCTTCACCCAACCAGATTTGAATCTCAGGCAAAGACGTTGGGTTGAGTTGATCTCGGATTACGACTTAGGAATAACTTACACCCCGGGCAAAGCCAATGTCATGGCTGATGCGCTAAGTCGTAAATCTTATTAACAACCTGATGTTACACCAAAGTCAACCACTTCTCCACGAGGAATTTCGTAAGCTTAATCTTCACATTGTTCCTCAGGATTCCTATCCACATGGTGGCGAAACCTACCCTTACGGATCAGATCATCAAGGCACAGAAGGTAGATCCGGGAATCTCCCGTATTAAGAGAAACATTAAGAAAGGAGTCGCGAATTGTTTCTCCGTTGATGATCAAGGTGTCGTATACTTTGGAAACCGCTTAGTGGTTCCAAAGGCACGAAACCTGAGGCGGCTGATCCTTAAGGAAGCTCATGAATCCCCTCTCACCATTCATCCCGGTAGTACTAAAATGTATCAAGACCTACGCCAGAGGTTTTGGTGGACTAGGATGAAGAGAATCGCTCAATACATTGCTAATTGCGACGTTTGTCGTCGTGTTAAAGCAGAGCATCAACGGCCTGCTGGCACCCTTCAACCTTTGGCTATTCCCGAGTGGAAATGGGATAAAATCAGTATGGATTTCATCACTGGGTTTCCCAGGACCAAGAGAGGGAATAATGCCATCTTCGTCGTGATCGACCCGTCCAAGGTAGCCCATTTCCTACCTGTTCGTGAGAGTATCACCGCTAGCCAGCTAGCTGACTTGTACATCTCCCGAATAGTGTCTCTTCATGGTTCCCATTGGAAATTAACTCAGACCGTGGGAGTCTCTTCACCTCTCGATTTTGGGAAAGTTTCCAAAATGCTATGGGAACTCGTCTCTCTTTTAGCACCGCCTTCCATCCTCAATCAAGTGGTCAAGTAGAACGAGTCAATCAAATTCTGGAAGATATGCTCCGAGCTTCTGTCATCTTCGGAATGAGTTGGGAGAAATGCCTTCCATTCGCGGAGTTTGCTTATAACAATAGTTATCAAGCTAGCTTGGCAAGGCTCCTTTCGAAGTTCTCTATGGACGAAAATGTCGAACGCCTCTTAACTGGTCAGAAACCGGGGAAAGACAACTCTTTGGCCCGGATATGATTCAGGAAGCAGAAGAGCAGGTTCGCGTTATTCGTGAGAAATTGAAAACAGCCCAATCTCGTCAAAAGAGCCAATATGATCGTAAACATAAGCTCATGACTTATGAAGTCGGCGAGAAGGCTTACCTTCGGGTTACTCCGTTAAAGGGAACCCATCGTTTCGGTATCAAAGGCAAATTGGCTCCTCGTTACATTGGACCCTTTCGCATTCTTGCCAAACGAGGAGAAGTTGCCTACCAATTGGAACTACCTTCGCATCTTTCCAGAGTTCACGATGTCTTCCACGTTTCTCAACTCAGGCGTTGCTTCGCGGATCCTATCCGTGGAGTGGACCACGAAACGCTTGATCTACAAGATAACCTCTCATATCGGGAATATCCCGTTCGTATCCTTGATCAAGCCGAGCGTACCACTCGACGTCATAATATCAAGTTTCTCAAGGTTCAATGGTCACACCATTCCGAGAAAGAAGCCACTTGGGAAAGGGAGGATCGTCTTCGACTCGAGTACCCCACCTTCTTCCCGGAGGATCCTAAATCTCGGGACGAGATTCTTTTGAGTGGGGGTGAGTTGTCACACCCTAGCTAGTTCAAGCATTAGAGTGTGCATCATGTTTAAATTTTTAAATTTGAAATGGGGATGACAGAACCCCCAGCACCCCCTGGAACAACTAGGGTTTACTAAAAACTTTTTCAATGAACCTGAAATGCCCTTCTAAAAAGCCCACCCTTTTTGTTTTGGGTTAAAACCTTTGACAAAAATGGTGCACATTTTTCTAGGACATCTAAGGTCATTGGATTAATTCTTATGTATTTGCATTTGGGCATTTAAATGCTATAAAATATTTTAAATGCTCAAATAATCATAAACTAAAATGTTTGCTGTTGGATATATTCTAAGCAGTGGCCATGATTAATTTTATGATTTATGGTAATGCCCTGGCATTTTTAATAAAGCCCTGAAGTTACAGAAATAATAAATAAATAAAAAAACAGAAAAGGAGAGAAAGAACAGGGACTTACCTGGCGCAGCCCACTAGCCCACCCGGCTCGGTCCAGTCCACTGGCTCATGCCAGTCGTCCTCCTCCTCTCGCCAGGAGGACGAGGAGCGCGTGGCCGGCGCTCGCGGCCACACGCCGGCCACCTCCTGCTTCCGCCGACACCCTGGAGGCGTCTACGAGTGCCACGCCGACCCCCACGTCTCCCTCTCTTTCTTCCCACTCTCCCCGTGGCCTCTCCCTCTCTCTGGCACTCTCCCCATCTCCCTGCCGAGCGCAGCCGTCGCCGCCGACAAGCTCAACCGCAGCCACCGCCGTCCATTCGTTGCATCGTCATGCCAGGAAGCTCCGTCGTCGTCGACTACATCAAGTAGGCCGAGCCCCGAGCGCTCGCTCGCCCCAGAGACGCTGCACCGAGCTCGTCCTCAACTCCGGCCACCGGAGATCCCTTCGCCGTCCCCGGCGCATCAGCTCATCCCCGACCTCTCCGACTGCCTCGACGAGACCCCCGTGAGCTCAGCCACCTCCCCACCCTCTCCGTTCTCTCTCTCGAGCCCCGTAGCGACCACACGTAGCTCACCCGCACGCACCGCCGCGGAGCTCGTCGCCGACGAGGCTCCGGCCACCCAATGGCCGCGCCACCCTGTCCACTAGTCCTACCGCACCTCCAGGAGCTCAACGCACCATTCCACGCGCCTCCCCGTGCCCCCTAGCGACTAGCTCGACCTCACCCGAGCTCCATTCGCCGCCAAACTCGTCGCCGGTGACGTTTCTGGCCACCCCAGCTCCACCCACTGCCACCGCTCGACGCGGCTTCCTCCCCGTATCACGTAGATAGTCTCCGCCGCCCTTTTGGTCGCCGGAGTGCAAATCCCGCGCTGCTCCGCCGCGTCTGGCCTCGCCGGCGGCTAGACGCCGGCGAGTTGACCATGTTTGACCCTGTGTGGGCCCAGGTTGACCCCCCTGAGTCTACGACAGGTGGGGCCGGTCAGCTAATTAGTTTAGGATTAGTTTTAACTAATTTTAATTAGTTTAGTCACTGACATGTGGGCCCAGGCCCCACTTACAGCTAATTAGTGTTAATTTAATTCTGTTAATTAGCTGAGTCACTGACAGACATGGCCCACCAGTCAGGTTTGACCTAGCCGACCCAGTTGACCCGCTGACGTCACACCTATGTCATGCTGACGCATTAATTCAATTACTGGATTTATTCTTTAATAGGAAATTCCAGAAAATAGCCAAAACTTCTAAAAATCATAGAAAATCAACCATAGCTCCAAATGCAAAGATTTATATATCAAAAATCATCAGAAAAATTCAATATATCCATCTGTAATGGTTTCATGCATGACAAAACAAGTTAACCTTGCTGTTTAAGCAGAATAAGATAATACACTAATAAGGCTATGTTTAATGAGCTAACATTTGAATCTTTGATTCAAATGAGTTCATCCCCTTCCGTTTTAGCTTGCATTAGGCCAAGACACTTTCATCTTGCCATGTCATAGCATGCATCATATTGTTGCATATTGCCATGTGTTGATTATGTCCGGTGTGTCTTTCATGGTAGGTTCTGCCTCCGAGGATAACCCCGAGTATCCGTCTGAAGGGCAGTACCCTACTAACACTACAACAGGCAAGAAACCCATTGATCATTCCGATACAAACCCATGTTCTCGCTTCTGCTCTTGTTTACTGCATTAAGACAACGTGATTCAAACTGTTGTGTGCTACGGTAGTTGAACCCTTATCCTCTGCATGACCTGTCATTGCCACAGTAACTAGATGAAACCCACTAGCATGTGTAGGAGTTGATTGAGCCATGTATGTGATTCCTACCTTGCTATGCCTGCTATGCTTAGAGTTGTGTCAGGTCTGGTTCATCTGGGTGATGGGCTAGAGTGAAATGCTTATGTCGGTAATGTGAGGGATGTGTTGAACATGTTTTGGTAAAGGTATCGATGAGAGGCCATGTAGGAGTACATGGTGGGTTGTTTCATTGAGGCCGTCCATAAGAACTGAGATCTGTATGTGTGATTTAAGATGCAGTTACTACCGTACATTGGGCCCGAAACCAATGGACCCTCTCGGCTTCTTAATCACCCTAGTACTCTGTCCAGGAGTTGCAAATAGTTTCTGGTGTTTGTAGGTTATGTGTTGGCGGCCGTGCGTAGCGCTGACCCTAGGGGTGGGCTATGTTGCGGTAGATACACCGTGGCACGGTGTACCGAGTCACCCGTTTGGTGTCTCGGGAACCCTGTTCACATCGTTCGGCCGTATGTGGAAACCTTGGCCGGACTCCCTGCGGATGGAACCTGGATAGGCGATACCTGGACTAGAGACTTGAGTGTTTGGGTAGGCCGTGGCCGACACCCTCGTTGGGCTTCCGCTTGAAGGTTGCCGAGTACATGTCGTGTAAACGACGGTAAGTGGTGAAAGCGTGTATGAAGAAGTACACCCCTGCAGGGTATAAAACTATTCGAATAGCCGCGTCCGCGGTAAAGGACTACTTGGTTGCCTATACAGTTCATAGACAAGTTAATGGTTACTACTAAAAGACTCAAGATAAGTGTGAGTACCGAGGATGGCCCTCTCGTAGGATGACGAGGGAGGATCCCCGGTGGAGTATTGTGTTGGTGATTAGTGGACTCGTGTGCGAAAACTATTTTTACTAGTGGTGTCTCGTAGGATAGCTTAGCCAAGAGTCAAAGCTGGCTTGCTGCAATAACTCCACCACCTTCTTGAGAATGAGCATGTATAGTAGGTTCTGATGTAAGACTTGCTGAGTACCTTTGTACTCATGTTTGCTTAATTACTTTTCAGACGACAACACCGCCCCCTCCGATGGGTTTTATGTAGACCTCTGTCGATGAGTGACTTGCCACCCAGGTGGTGATCCTGGCCATGGAGGGCCCTATGTAGATAGACAGGCTTCGAGAAGCCTTCTTGCTTTCTAGTGTCTGTACTCAGACTATTTGCTTCCGCATGTGCTTGTATGCTTTGTATGACTTGAGTGTCGGGTCATGTGACCCCTATGTATGAACATGTTATGTATGGCTCTCTGGAGCCTTTAAATAAAGTACTTGAGTTGTAGAGTTTTGTTGTGATGCCATGTTGTATGCACTATCGGCATATTGTGTGTATGATTGAAATGCTTGGTATGAGTGGGATCCGACAATCTAGTTGTTTATCCTTGACAGCCTTTCTCTATGGGGAAATGTAGTCTAGTGTTCCTCGAGCCATAGTAGTCCGCTACAGCCCGGTTCACTGGAGTCCTGCTAGCCCAGCACTACTGCTCACACTTGACTGGCCGGCATGTGTTTCACTTCGTTCCTATGTCTGTCCCTTCAGGGAAATGTCACGCGTGACATCCGGAGTCCTGCCTAGCCTGCTACAGCCCGGGTTCCCGAGTCCTGTTAGCCCAGTGCTACAGCCCGGATTCACTCGCTGATCGACATGCTCGATGTGATTCATGTATGCCTGTCTCCCATAGGTTGTGCCGCTTTGGGTTCACGACTAGCCATGTCGGCCCGGGTTCTCTGTCATATGGATGCTAGCGACACTATCATATACGTGAGCCAAAAGGCGCAAACGGTCCCGGGCCATGGTAAGGCGACACCCGTGGGGATACCGTGCGTGAGGCCGCAAAGTGATATGAGGTGTTACCGGCTAGATCGATGTGACTTGGAATCGGGGTCCTGACAAATGTGACTTGGAATCGGGGTCATTGACAGCGTTGGTATCATGCATGACACATGCCGGCGACTGCCGATGTGGCACGCTTAATTAGTGCTAATGATCCAACTAATCAACCCTAGAGCCACTGACTAGTGGGCCCCATGCCTTAACTAACCCCAAAATTATTTTCTGTTTAGTTTAGATTAAGACGGCCGGCCCCACACATCAGTTGACCATGCCACATCAATGTCACACCCTAGCTAGTTCAAGCATTAGAGTGTGCATCATGTTTAAATTCCTTTTAAATTTGAAATGGGGATGACAGAACCCCCAGCACCCCCCTGGAACAACTAGGGTTTACTAAAAACTTTTTCAATGAACCTGAAATGCCCTTCTAAAAAGCCCACCCTTTTTGTTTTGGGTTAAAACCTTTGACAAAAATGGTGCACATTTTTCTAGGACATCTAAGGTCATTGGATTAATCCTTATGGTATTTGCATTTGGGCATTTAAATGCTATAAAATATTTTAAATGCTCAAATAATCATAAACTAAAATGTTTGCTGCTGGATATATTCTAAGCAGTGGCCATGATTAATTTTATGATTTATGGTAATGCCCTGGCATTTTTAATAAAGCCCTGAAGTTACAGAATAATAAATAAATAAAAAAACAGAAAAGGAGAGAAAGAACAGGGACTTACCTGGCGCAGCCCACCAGCCCACCCGGCTCGGCCCAGTCCACTGGCTCATGCCAGTCGTCCTCCTCCTCTCGCCAGGAGGACGAGGAGCGCGTGGCCGGCGCCCGCGGCCACACGCCGGCACCTCCTGCTTCCGCGACGCCCTGGAGGCGTCTACGAGTGCCACGCCGACCCCCACGTCTCCCTCTCTTTCTTCCCACTCTCCCCGTGGCCTCTCCCCCTCTCTGGCTCTCTCCCCATCTCCCTGCCGAGCGCAGCCGTCGCCGCCGACAAGCTTCACCGCAGCCACCGCCGTCCATTCGTTGCGTCATGCCAGGAAGCTCCGCCGTCGTCGACTACATCAAGTAGGCCGAGCCCCGAGCGCTCGCTCGCCCCGGAGACGCTGCACCGAGCTCGTCCTCAACTCCGGCCACCGGAGATCCCCTTCGCCGTCCCCGCCGCATCAGCTCATCCCCGACCTCTCCGACTGCCTCGACGAGACCCCCGTGAGCTCAGCCACCTCCCCACCCTCTCCGTTCTCTCTCTCGAGCCCCGTAGCGACCACACGTAGCTCACCCGCACGCACCGCCGCGGAGCTCGTCGCGACGAGGCTCCGGCCACCCAATGGCCGCGCCACCCTGTCCACTAGTCCTACCGCACCTCCAGGAGCTCAACGCACCAATCCACGCGCCTCCCCGTGCCCCCTAGCAACTAGCTCGACCTCACCCGAGCTCCGGTCGCCGCCAAACTCGTCGCCGGTGATGTTTCCGACCACCCCAGCTCCATCCACTGCCACCACTCGACGTTGCTTCCTCCCCGCATCACGTAGATAGTCTCCGTTGTCCTTTTGGTCGCCGGAGTGCAAATCCCGCGCTGCTCCGCCGTGTCTGCCTCGCCGGCGGCTAGACGCCGGCGAGTTTGACCTGTTTGACCCTGTGTGGGCCCAGGTTGACCCCCCTGAGTCTATGACAGGTGGGGCCGGTCTGCTAATTAGTTTAGGATTAGTTTTAACTAATTTTAATTAGTTTAGTCACTGACATGTGGACCCAGGCCCCACTGACAGCTAATTAGTGTTAATTTAATTCTGTTAATTAGCTGAGTCACTGACAGACAGGGCCCACCAGTCAGGTTTGACCTGGGCGACCCAGTTGACCGCTGACATCACACCTATGTCATGCTGACGCATTAATTCAATTACTGGATGTATTCTTTAATAGGAAATTCCAGAAAATAGCCAAAACTTCTAAAAATCATAGAAAATCAACCATACCTCCAAATGCAAAGATTTATATATGAAAAATGATCAAAAAAATTCAATCTATCCATCTGTAATGGGTTTCATGCATGACAAAACAAGTTAACCTTGCTGTTTAAGCAGAATAAGATAATGCACTAATAAGGTCATGTTAAATGAGCTAACATTTGAATCTTTGATTCAAATGAGTTCATTCCATCCTGTTTTAGCTTGCATTAGGCCAAGACACATTCATTTTGCCATGTCATAGCATGCATCATACTGTTGCATATTGCCATGTGTTGATTATGTTCGGTGTATCTTTCGTGGTAGGTTCTGCCTCCGAGGATAACCCCGAGTATCCGTCTGAAGGGCAGTACCCTACTACCACTACAACAGGCAAGCAACCATTGATCATTCCGATACAAACCCATGTTCTTGCTTCTGCTCTTGTTTACTGCATTAAGACAACGTGATTCAAACTACCGTGTGCTACGGTGTTGAACCCTTATCCTCTGCATGACCTGTCATTGCCACAGTAACTAGATGAAACCCACTAGCATGTGTAGGAGTTGATTGAGCCATGTATGTGATTCCTACCTTGCTATGCCTGCTATGCTTAGAGTTGTGTCAGGTCTGGTTCATCTGGGTGATGGGCTAGAGTGAAATGATTATGTCGGTAATGTGAGGGATGTGTTGAACATGTTTTGGTAAAGGTATCGATGAGAGGCCATGTAGGAGTACATGGTGGGTTGTTTCATTGAGGCCGTCCTATAAGAACTGAGATCTGTATGTGTGATTTAAGATGCAGTTACTACCATACATTGGGCCTGAAACCAATGGACCCTCTCGGCTTCTTATTCAGCCTAGTACTCTATCCAGGAGTTGCAAATAGTTTCTGGTGTTTGTAGGTTATGTGTTGGCGGCCGTGCGTAGCGTTGATCCTAGGGGTTGGCTATGTTGCGGCAGATACACCATGGCACGGTGTACCGAGTCACCCGTTTGGTGTCTCGGGAACCCTGTTCACATCGTTCGAGGCCGTATGTGGAAACCTCGGCCGAACTCCCTACGGATGGAACCTGGATAGGCGATACACCTGGACTAGAGACTTGAGTGTTTGGGTAGGCCGTGGCCAACACCCTCGTTGGGCTTCCGCTTGAAGGTTGCCGAGTACATGTCATGTAAACGGCGGTAAGTGGTGAAAGCGTGTATGAAGAAGTACACCCCTGCAGGGTATAAAACTATTCGAATAGCCACGTCCGCGGTAAAGGACTACTTGGTTGCCTATACAGTTCATAGACAAGTTAATGGTTACTACTAAAAGACTCAAGATAAGTGTGAGTACCGAGGAACGCCCTCTCGTAGGATGACAAGGGAGGATCCCCGTTGGAGTATTGTGTTGGTGAGTAGTGGACTCGTGTGAGAAAACTATTTTACTAGTGGAGTTCCGAAGGATAGCCTAGCCAAGAGTCAAAGCTGGCTTGCTGCAATAACCCCACCACCTTCTTGAGAATGAGCATGTATAGTAGGTTCTGTTGTAAGACTTGCTGAGTACCTTTGTACTCATGTTTGCTTAATTACTATTTTCAGACGACAACACCGCCCCCTCCGATGGGTTCTGTAGACCTTGATGTCGACGAGTGACTAGCCACCCAGGTGGTGATCCTGGCCATGGAGGGCCCTATGTAGATAGACAGGCTTCGAGAAGCCTTCTTTCTTTCTAGTGCTGTACTCAGACTAGTTGCTTCCGCTTGTGCTTGTATGATTGTATGACTTGAGTGTCGGGTCATGTGACCCCTACCTGTATGAACTTGTTATGTATGGCTCTCTGGAGCCTTTAAATAAAGTACTTGAGTTGTAGAGTTTTGTTGTGATGCCATGTTGTATGTACTCATATCGGGCATATTGTGTGTATGATTGAAATGCTTGGTATGGGCGGGATCCGACAATCTAGTTGTTTATCCTTGCAGCCTTTCTTCTGGGGAAATGTAGTCTAGTGTTCCTCGAGCCATAGTAGTCCGCTACAACTCGGTTCACCGGAGTCCTGCTAGCCCAGCACTACTGCTCAGGACACTTGACTGGCCGACATGTGTTTCACTTCGTTCCTATGTTTGTCCCTTCGGGGAAATGTCACGCGGTGACATCCGGAGTCCTGCCTAGCCTGCTACAGCCCGGGTTCCCCGGAGTCCTGTTAGCCCAGTGCTACAGCCCGGATTCACTCGCTGATGACCGACATGCTCGATGTGATTCATGTATGCCTGTCTCCATAGGTCTGTGCCGCTTTGGGTTCACGACTAGCCATGTCGGCCCGGGTTCTCTGTCATATGGATGCTAGCGACACTATCATATACGTGAGCCAAAAGGCGCAAACGGTCCCGGGCCATGGTAAGGCGACACCCGTGGGATACCGTGCGTGAGGCCGCAATGTGATATGAGGTGTTACCGGCTAGATCGATGTGACTTGGAATCGGGGTCCTATCATTACTAGGTTGAGCATCATTATGAACATCATCATTAACATTTTCATTAGTTTCATGTTCATTGCCAGATTGTGTTTCAGCATCAGACATAGATATACCATTTGGATTATCAGGTGGCTCAGCAATAGGTACACTAGAAGTTTGCACAGTTCTATCATTTTTCTTTTTCTTCCTTTTAAAAAACTAGGTGCATCAATATTATTTCTCTGAGAATCTTTCTCAATTCTCTTAGGGTGGCCTTCAGGATACAAAGGTTCCTGAGTCATTCTACCAGTTCTAGTAGCCACTTTAATAGCATAATTATTTTTCTTACTATTCATCTCATTGAGCAATTCCCTTTTGAGCGTTAAGTACTTGTTCTACTTGAGTGGTAACCATAGAAGCATGTTTGCTAACTAGTTTAAGTTCACCTCTAATATTAGCCATATAATCACCCAAGTATTTAATCATATCAGCATCTTGTTTTAATTGTCTACCAAAATAAGCATTGAATTCTTCTTGCTTAAACATAAAATTATCAAACTCATCCAAGCATTGACTAGCAATTTTAGCAGGAGGGATTTCAGCTTTATCATATCTATAGAGAGAATTTACCTTTACTACCTATGTCGGGTTATCGGGGTCTGGAGGTTCTTCAATAAATAAAGGATTAAGATCATATGTTTCTTCAATAGGCGGTAAATTAAGACCATGTATTTCTTTAATAGGAGGTAAATTCTTAACATCTTCAGCTTTAATACCTTTTTCTTTCATAAATTTCTTTGCCTCTTGCATATCTTTGGGACTGAGAAATAGAACACCTCTCTTCTTCGGAGTTGGTTTAGGAATAGGATCATTAATTGGAGCAGGAGCTGGCTCAGGAGGTGCCCAATTATTTTCATTTGTCAACATATTATTCAATAAGATTTCAGCTTCATCCGGTGTTCTTTCCCTGAAAACAGAACCAGCACAACTATCCAGGTAATCTCTGGAGGCATCGATTAGTCCATTATAAAAGATATCAAGTATTTCATTTTTCTTAAGAGGATGATTAGGCAAAGCATTAAGTAACTTGAGAAGCCTCCCCCAAGCTTGTGGGAGACTTTCTTCTTTAATTTGCACAAATTTGTATATTTCCTTTAAAGCAACTTGTTTCTTATGAGCAGGGAAATATTTAGCAGAGAAATAATAGATCATATCCTGGGGACTACGCACACAACTAGGATCAAGAGAATTAAACCATATCTTAGCATCACCCTTTAATGAGAACGAAAATATTTTAAGGATATAAAAGTAGCGAGATCTCTCATCATTAGTGAACAGGGTGGCTATATCATTTAATTTAGTAAGATGTGCCACAACAGTTCCAGATTCATAGCCACGAAAAGGATCAGATTCAACCAAAGTAATTATATCAGGATTAATAAATAATTCATAATCCTTATCAGTAACACATATAGGTGAAGTAGCAAAAGCAGGGTCAGGTCTCATCCTAGCATTTAGAGATTGCTTATTCCATTTAGCTAATAACCTTTTGAGTTCATATCTATCTTTGTAAGCTAAAATAGCTAAAGAAGCTTCTTGATCAAATAAATAACCCTCAGGAATAACAAGTGATTCTTCATCATCACTTTCATCTTCATAATCAGATTCAATATTTTCAATCTCTCTAGCCCTAGCAAGTCGTTCCTCGACAAAATCACTAAATGGCATAGTAGTATCAGGCATAGAAGTAGTTTCATCATAAGTATCATGTATAGCAGAAGTAGCATCATCAATAACATGCGACATATCAGAACGAATAGCAGAAGTAGGTTTAGGTGTCGCAAGCTTACTCATAACAGAAGGTGAATCAAATGCAGAGCTAGATGGCAGTTCCTTACCTCCCCTCGTAGTTGAGGGATAAATTGTTGTCTTAGCGTCTTTCAAATTCTTCATAGTGTCCAGCAGATATAAATCCCAAGTGACTCAAAGAATAGAGCTATGGTCCCCGGCAACGGCGCCAGAAATTAGTCTTGATAACCCACAAGTATAGGGGATCGCAAAAACTTTCGAGGGTAGAGTATTCAACCCAAATTTATTGATTTGACACAAGGGGAGCCAAAGAATATTCTCAAGTATTAGCAGCTGAGTGGTCAATTCAACCACACCTGGAAACTTAGTATCTGCAACAAAGTGTTTAGTAGCAAAGTAATATGATAGTGATGGTAACGGTAACAAAAGAGTAACGAAAGCAAAGTAATGTTTTTGGTATTATGTAGTGATTGTCCATGCCATGCCTTTGTCCTTAGCTTCTTGAAGGGGTTCCACATCCTCTTGTCCATGCCACATCTTTACTGAACTTTTTGAAATACGCTAGATAAAAATATTAGTCCAACAAGAGATATGTTGACATTAATTACCAAAATCACCCAAGGAGCATTTGTGCTTTCAACAGGATTATTCCGCTTTCGTTTCCGTGTGTCCTTAGTACTAACACCATCCCCTGTTATTTTGTGTTCTTTCCTCTTTCTCTGTGCCATGTTAAGTCAAGCCGACAAGAAAAATGAATAACAATTTAGTTCTTCTGAACAAATTGATGCTGATACGGACGAACTGAACTTTGATGTTAGACAACCACATGATAGGAGGATGTAATATGTACGAAAAACAAGACGACATGAGATAATCAGAACTATGATGTGTAAACTAAGAAGAAGACATTTCACTAAATTAGAAGCAATGCAATGGAAGGTAGACACCATATGAAAGATGCTACAAATATCGCTCTGCCAAGTTAACTGTGTCTCGTCATAACTGGCGTTTAAACAAATGTGAAGCAGTACAGGAAATAAATCATATGCAAGATGCAAACAACATCACACTACCAAGTTAAAGGTCTCTCGTCATTAGTGCCATTGCATATTCAAAGCTTATGATGTGTAAACTAAGCAGAAGACATTTCAACAAATTAGAAGCAATGAAAGCTAGACACTGAAGGAAATATGCCCTAGAGGCGATAATAAAGTTGTTATTTATATTTCCTTATATCATGATAAATGTTTTATTCATGCTAGAATTTTATTAACC
Source organism: Triticum urartu (assembly GCF_003073215.2). NCBI lineage: Eukaryota > Viridiplantae > Streptophyta > Magnoliopsida > Poales > Poaceae > Triticum > Triticum urartu. The sequence continues at coordinate 404,285,867 of NC_053024.1, forward strand.
GGAAACTTAGTACATGTGTGAATACATTGACAAACAGAGTGTCCCTAGTATGCCTCTACTTGACTAGCTCGTTAATCAAAGATGGTTAAGTTTCCTGACCATAGACATGTGTTGTCATTTGATGAACAGGATCACATCATTAGAGAATGATGTGATGGACAAGACCCATCCGTTAGCTTAGCATAATGATCATTTAGTTTTATTCCTATTGCTTTCTTCATGACTTATAGATGTTCCTCTGACTATGAGATTATGCAACTCCCATTTACCGGAGGAACACTTTGTGTGCTACCAAACGTCACAACGTAACTGGGTGATTATAAAGGTGCTCTACAGGTGTCTCCGAAGGTACTTGTTGATTTGGCATAGATCGAGATTAGGATTTGTCACTCCGTGTATCAGAGAGGTATCTCTGGGCCCTCTCGGTAATGCACATCACCATAAGCCTTGCAAGCAATGTGACTAATGAGTTAGTTAGGGGATGATGCATTACGGAAGGAGTAAAGAGACTTGCCAATAACGAGATTGAACTAGGTATGATGATACCGACGATCGAATCTCAGGCAAGTAACATACCGATGACAAAGGGAACAACATATGTTGTTATGCGGTTTGACCGATAAAGATCTTCGTAGAATATGTAGGAGCTAATATGAGCATCCAGGTTCCGCTATTGGTTATTGACCGGAGATGTGTCTCGGTCATGTCTACATAGTTCTCTAACCCGTAGTGTCCGCACGCTTAACGTTCGATGACGATTTGTATTATGAGTTATGTGATGTGACACCCGGATAATTAGTTTACAGTAACCCCACGTTAATTATGCCATGTAACCCTAATTACAAAGATCAATTTCCCCTGGATAAAATTCAAACCCAAATTCAAATTTAATTAGCAAGTGAAATTATTACTTCCTCAAACATTACAATAAAAATGTAGGTTTGGTTGCAAATTTGCACTAACTATTTTTCATGCATAAAACACCATTATTTGACTCACCTAGTAATCCCTAGGAAAATTATAAAGAGGTCCCACATCAACTAAAATAGCCTTTTAAAATAAACATATATATAATTAAGTTCATTTGACCTCAAAATATTTTGGACCACTCCTAGTTATGACCTAGTATTTAAGTGCCAAGTTGCTTACTAAACTAAGATCAGTTGATAGTAAAATAAATGACAAAAAAAAAGGAAAGGAAATTCCTCGGGGCACTGGGCCTAAGTGCACAGTGCACCGGCCCAGCCCACGTCATCTCTCCTCCACCTTCTCTCCTCCACCTGGCACACCCGACCGCGTCAGACGTCGTCCCTGCCGCACCAGCTCGCTGCCGCGTCGCTACAGTCGATCGTGGGGGGATAAGGTTGCCAGCGTCGACCCCCTGGTCCTCGCGAGATCTTCCCCCCTCTCCACCTCGCTCTCCCCGCCTGCTCTGCCTCGCCCGACGCAGCCGCCGCCATCACCGGGGATTCGTCGCCCTGTGTAGCCACTGGCCTCCCCGTGACTCGCAACCATGTCCGACCGCTCCGTCCTGCTCCTCAATGACGCCTGGACCGACCTGTACAAGCCGAACGCCTCTACATCGCCGGATCGGCCCCCTCATCCTCCCCTGCATCCGCTGGTTCTCAGCGTCGATTTCGACGCCGTCACTGCGTCCCGCGCCTCCCCGAGCCCTCCACGAGCTCTTCTGCGAGCCTCCAGTCCTCTGTGACCATCTCCCTCTCCTTCATGTGCCCTCTAACATCGTCTTCTACTAGCTCCACCCGTAGTCACCGCCGGCCACCGCCGCATCCGTCGTTCCTGACTACGCCCCCAACCCCACTTCCCGCGCCGCGGCCCTGGTTTGCCACGCCCGGGCCAGCGCGCCCCACTTCATCCCGGCGCCGCTGCTCCTCTCCTGCGTCGTCGCTCACCCTCGCCGGCTCTGTCCACCGTTGGCCACGCTGCTTCCGCGCTGCTCCCCCGCCCGCGTCCTCGCTCACCCCGCTGCACCATCGCCGCCCCGCTGTGGGCCGCATGCGCCCCGGCCACATCCCCTGCCAACAGCCACGCCCATGGCTGCCGAGTGCACCCGCCCGCACGTCCACCCTGCCGTAACCGCCGGCGGCCGCGCCGTTGGCCGCGCCCGGGCCCAGCGCCCGGCTCGCTCCGGTGGGCGCTCGTGGCCATGCCCACGAGCCCGCACACTCGTTAGGCCCCGCTGGGCCAATGACATATGGGCCCCAGCGCCCAAAAAGAAAAAACATAATAATAATAACATTAATTAATTAACTTAATTAATTGCCTATTTAGCTAACTAGTTAACTTAGTTAGACTAATAGATAAATCTAAACGGTCAATGACAGGGGCCCCACCCCTGTTGACCAGTCAAACATTGACTGGTCAACTGGGTCCCTCTGGCCCACATGTCAGCTGAGGGAGTCCTGGACTAAGGGGTTCTCGGGCGTCCGGCCTATTATTTATGGGCCGAACTGATGGGTTGTGAAGACATGAAGGCCGAAGACTGCACCGTGTTTGGATTGGACTCTACTCTGCGTGGAAGGCAAGCTAGGTGACCGAAGATTCCTTCTTATGTAACCGACTCCATGTAAACCCTAGATCCACTCGGTGTCTATATAAACTGAAGGGGGTAGTCCGGAAAGGACATCACATATACTCATTACCATACCCACATAGGCTAGACTTCTTGGGTTTAGCCATTATGATCTCGTGGTAGATCCACTCTTGTAACACTCATATTCATCAATATCAATCAAGCAGGACGTAGGGTTTTACCTCCATAGAGAAGGCCCGAACCTGGGTAAACACGGTGTCCCCCGTCTCTTGTTACCATCGATCCTAGACGCGCAGTTCGGGACCCCCTACCCGAGATCCGCCGGTTTTGACACCGACATTGGTGCTTTCATTGAGAGTTCCACTGTGCCGTCGATGAAAGGCTCGATGGCTCGCCTTGTCATTAAAGACAATATTACCGCAGGGGTAGTTTTGGCCTCGGGCCAAACTCTCCGGCTGGGCGACTTTACTATGATCGCCCGTTCGGCCGCAGGGCCGACGATGACCTCTCGGGCCATCGAAAATCCCCTTCGCATCAACTCTGAGCACTCCAAGCAGATGGATCCGGTTGAGTTTTCGTCCTTAAATGAGCTCCTAGATCGCACCGCTGCTTTGGGAATCGCCACAGATTACGATCAAATCAGGCCTAAAACCGATCAAGGAGAAACCGAAATCCCACCGGCCACCCACCAGATCGCGGCAGTCCTGGAGCGGGACAGTGAGTCTTCTTCTATATTGAAGACGGACTATGTTCGGGTTGCCGTTCATGAAGAGCCGGATACTCACCCATGAAAGGACGCAACCAGCCCTCCGAACATAGCATCGGACGGCGATTCCAAACAATCAGAAGATATTCCGGAACCTGGACTGTCTAGCCCGGAAGGTCGTCGGACTCCGGACAACCGGTTAGGTCGGGGTTCGGATTTAATTCCACCCACCCACCCGGATATAGAGGCTCTCATGAGCATAAAACAACAATCTCAGGAGAAGGTCCACCACTTTTGGGCCAGATTCCTCCTTGTCAAGGACAAGGTAAAGGATTGCCGTGACGAGGACGCAATATCAGCGTTCTGCAAAAACTATGCAGACGAAGGAATCCTCAACGCCATCAATCGCCGCCGCATACTAAAATTTGCTGACCCATTGTACAAAAATACTGTGCGATGGAAAGCGCCTGGGAAACTCGGGCAGCTCGCTGGGAACCACTAGTCCCAACCCAACTTCCCCTACAGGCGAAAAGGGCGTACCCTCATGGCACTCCCAATCCAATAGTCAAAAAACACAAAGCCACTACACGGCAAGGCACTGTTCTGGAAGGGTGGCTCGATGGCCCATGCAAAATACATACAACAACAGATACAGTGGCAACCCACAGCCTTAGAGCATGTTGGATACTACGACAGGTAGCCAAGAGCGGCGAGGACATCCTTATCAAGGACGCCCCAGAACAACACCCCCAGAAGAAGACGAACCAAGAGTATTGACAGTCTTCGAGACATTCGCTTCAAATAACAAGTGCAAAAGAGCACTTCACGAGCTCAACGAAGTCTGCCAAATTGCTGTAATAAACCCATGGAACGACACGGTTATAACATTCAATGCCGGTGACAAACCAAAGTACAGAACAACACGAGCACCAGCCGCGTTAGTCCTCGGCCCCATCGTGGATGGGTTCCGACTCACCAAGGTCCTCATGGACGGCGGCGGCGGATTAAATCTCATTTATGAGGACACACTCCATAAAATGGAAATAGACAGGAGTCGCATCAAACAAAGTAACACAACCTTCCGGGGAATTATTCCTAGCCGGGAGGCGCGGTGCGCGGGAAAAATCACACTTGATGTGGTATTTGGATCACCGGAGAACTATCGGTCCGAAGAAATAGCCTTCCAGGTGCCCCTTTCAACAGCGGATATCACGCCCTGTTGGGGCGGGATGCTTTTACACGTTTCCAAGCTATACCTCACTACGGATATATGAAGCTCAAAATGCCCGGACCAAACGGTATAATCACTCTCGTCAGTGATCTGGACATAGCACTCCGCGCTGAAAACAAAACCGCATCCTTAGCCCTGGAGGCGCTATCCGAAGCCCTCACGGCCGAAGAATTAACCGCACTACGCTCCACAGTGGACAAGGACGACGCGATCCTCGACAAATGCCCCAAATCCACCTCTTTCAAACCGGCAGAGGAAATAGTCAAATTCTAGGTCCACCCAACAGACCCCAAGAAGACAGCATCCATCAGAGCTCAACTGAACCCAACAGTTGATGCCGCACTATGAGAATTCCTGCGCGAAAACTGGGACATATTTGCCTGGCACCCTGCGGACATGCCAGGGATCCCACGTAAGCTGGCCGAACATAGCCTCAATATATTAAAGGGGTTTAAACCGGTTAAGCAAACACCGCGGCGCTTTTCCGAACCCAAGCGACAAGCCATGGGGGAGGAGCTGGCCAAACTCATCGAGGCCGGATTCATTAGAGAAATTAAACATCCAGACTGGCTGGCAAACCTAGTGATGGTACCAAAGAAGGACAAATCATGGCGCCTGTGCGTCGATTTCAAAGACCTCAACAAAGCCTGCCCTAAGGATCCCTTCCCCCTCCCCCGCATTGATCAAATGATTGACGCCACCGCAGGAAACGACTCACTGTGTTTCCTTGATGCATACTCCGGATACCACCAAATCAAAATGAAAGAATCCGATCAAGCTACAACAGCATTCATTACCCCATACGTGCCATTTTGCTTCAATACCATGCCCTTTGGGCTCAAGAAAGCCGGCGCCACATATCAACGCATGATTCAAACATGCCTGGAGAAACAGATTGGCAAAATAGTAGAAGCTTACGTTGATGACATAGTCATCAAAACCAGGCACGTGGAAACACTAATAGACGACTTATGTCACACCCTAGCTAGTTTAAGCATTAGAGTGTGCATCATGTTTAAATTCCTTTTAAATTTGAAATGGGGATGACAGAACCCCCAGCACCCCCCTGGAACAACTAGGGTTTACTAAAAACTTTTTCAATGAACCTGAAATGCCCTTCTAAAAAGCCCACCATTTTTGTTTTGGGTTAAAACCTTTGACAAAAATGGTGCACATTTTTCTAGGACATCTAAGGTCATTGGATTAATCCTTATGGTATTTGCATTTGGGCATTTAAATGCTATAAAATATTTTAAATGCTCAAATAATCAAAAACTAAAATGTTTGCTGCTGGATATATTCTAAGCAGTGGCCATGATTAATTTTATGATTTATGGTAATGCCCTGGCATTTTTAATAAAGCCCTGAAGTTACAGAAATAATAAATAAATAAAAAACAGAAAAGGAGAGAAAGAACAGGGACTTACCTGGCGCAGCCCACCAGCCCACCCGGCTCGGCCCAGTCTACTGGCTCATGCCAGTCGTCCTCCTCCTCTCGCCGGGAGGACGAGGAGCGCGTGGCCGGCGCCCGCGGCCACACGCCGGCCACCTCCTGCTTCCACCGACGCCCTGGAGGCATCTACGAGTGCCATGCCGACCCCCACGTCTCCCTCTCTTTCTTCCCACTCTCCCCGTGGCCTCTCCCTCTCTCTGGCTCTCTCCCCATCTCCCTGCCGAGCGCAGCCGTCGCCGCCGACAAGCTCAACCGCAGCCACCGCCGTCCATTCGTTGCATCGTCATGCCAGGAAGCTCCGCCGTCGTCGACTACATCAAGTGGGCCGAGCCCCGAGCGCTCGCTCTCCCCGGAGATGCTGCACCGAGCTCGTCCTCAACTCCGGCCACCGGAGATCCCCTTCGCCGTCCCTGCCGCATTAGCTCATCCCCGACCTCTCCGACTGCCTCGACGAGACCCCCGTGAGCTCAGCCACCTCCCCACCCTCTCCGTTCTCTCTCTCGAGCCCCGTAGCGACCGCACATAGCTCACCCGCACGCACCGCCGCGGAGCTCATCGCCGACGAGGCTCCAGCCACCCAATGGCCGCGCCACCCTGTCCACTAGTCCTACCGCACCTCCAGGATCTCAACGCACCAATCCACGCGCCTCCCCGTGCCCCCTAGCGACTAGCTCGACCTCACCCGAGCTCCGACCGCCGCCAAACTCGTCGCCGGCGATGTTTCCGGCCACCCCAGCTCCACCCACTACCACCACTCGACGTGGCTTCCTTCCCGCATCACGTAGATAGTCTCCGCCGCCCTTTTGGTCACCGGAGTGCAAATCCCGCGCTGCTCCGCCGCGTCTAGCCTCGCCGGCGGCTAGACGCCGGCGAGTTGACCATGTTTGACCCTATGTGGGCCCAGGTTGACCCCCCCTGAGTCTATGACAGGTGGGGCTGGTCTACTAATTAGTTTAGGATTAGTTTTAACTAATTTTAATTAGTTTAGTCACTGACATGTGGGCCCAGGCCCCACTTACAGCTAATTAGTGTTAATTTAATTCTGTTAATTAGCTGAGTCACTGACAGACAGGGCCCACCAGTCAGGTTTGACCTGGCCGACCCAGTTGACCCGCTGACGTCACACCTATGTCATGCTGACGCATTAATTCAATTACTGGATTTATTCTTTAATAGGAAATTCTAGAAAATAGCCAAAACTTCTAAAAATCATAGAAAATCAACCATAGCTCCAAATGCAAAGATTTATATATCAAAAATCATCAGAAAAATTCAATCTATCCATCTATAATGGTTTCATGCATGACAAAACAAGTTAACCTTGCTGTTTAAGCAGAATAAGATAATACACTAATAAGGCTATGTTTAATGAGCTAACATTAATGAGTTCATCCCCTTCTGTTTTAGCTTGCATTAGGCCATGACACTTTCATCTTGCCATGTCATAGCATGCATCATATTGTTGCATATTGCCATGTGTTGATTATGTTCGCTGTGTCTTTCGTGGTAGGTTCTGCCTCCGAGGATAACCCCGAGTATCCGTCTGAAGGGCAGTACCCTACTACCACTACAACAGGCAAGCAAACCATTGATCATTCCGATACAAACCCATGTTCTCGCTTCTGCTCTTGTTTACTGCATTAAGACAACGTGATTCAAACTGTTGTGTGCTACGGTAGTTGAACCCTTATCCTCTGCATGACCTGTCATTGCCACAGTAACTAGATGAAACCCACTAGCATGTGTAGGAGTTGATTGAGCCATGTATGTGATTCCTACCTTGCTATGCCTGCTATGCTTAGAGTTGTGTCAGGTCTGGTTCATCTGGGTGATGGGCTAGAGTGAAATGATTATGTCGGTAATGTGAGGGATGTGTTGAACATGTTTTGGTAAAGGTATCGATGAGAGGCCATGTAGGAGTACATGGTGGGTTGTTCATTGAGGCCGTCCATAAGAACTGAGATCTGTATGTGTGATTTAAGATGCAGTTACTACCGTACATTGGGCCCGAAACCAATGGACCCTCTCGGCTTCTTAATCACCCTAGTACTCTGTCTAGGAGTTGCAAATAGTTTCTGGTGTTTGTAGGTTATGTGTTGGTGGCCGTGCGTAGCGCTGACCCTAGGGGTGGGCTATGTTGCGGTAGATACACCGTGGCACAGTGTACCGAGTCACCCGTTTGGTGTCTCGGGAACCCTGTTCACATCGGTTGGGGCCGTATGGGGAAACCTCGGCTGGACTCCCTGCGGATGGAACTTGGATAGGCGATACACCTGTACTAGAGACTTGAGTGTTTGGGTAGGCCGTGGCCGACACCCTCGTTGGGCTTCTGCTTGAAGGTTGCCGAGTACATGTCGTGTAAACGACGGTAAGTGGTGAAAGCGTGTATGAAGAAGTACACCCCTGCAGGGTATAAACTATTCGAATAGCCACGTCCGCGGTAAAGGACTACTTGGTTGCCTATACAGTTCATAGAAAAGTTAATGGTTACTACTAAAAGACTCAAGATAAGTGTGAGTACCGAGGATGGCCCTCTCGTAGGATGACGAGGGAGGATCCCCGGTGGAGTATTGTGTTGGTGAGTAGTGGACTCATGTGCGAAAACTATTTTACTAGTGGAGTTCCGTAGGATAGCCTAGCCAAGATTCAAAGCTGGCTTGCTGCAATAACCCCACCACCTTCTTGAGAATGAGCATGTATAGTAGGTTCTGTTGTAAGACTTGCTGAGTACCTTTGTACTCATGTTTGCTTAATTACTATTTTCAGACGACAACACTGCCCCCTTCGATGGGTTCTATGTAGACCTTGATGTCGACGAGTGACTAGCAACCCAGGTGGTGATCCTGGCCATGGAGGGCCCTATGTAGATAGACAGGCTTCGAGAAGCCTTCTTTCTTTCTAGTGTCTGTACTCAGACTAGTTGCTTCCGCTTGTGCTTGTATGATTGTATGAGTTGAGTGTCGGGTCATGTGACCCCTACCTGTATGAACTTGTTATGTATGGCTCTCTGGAGCCTTTAAATAAAGTACTTGAGTTGTAGAGTTTTGTTATGATGCCATGTTGTATGTACTCATATCGGGCATATTGTGTGTATGATTGAAATGCTTGGTATGGGCGGGATCCGACAATCTAGTTGTTTATCCTTGCAGCCTTTCTTCTGGGGAAATGTAGTCTAGTGTTCCTCGAGCCATAGTAGTCCGCTACAACTCGGTTCACCGGAGTCCTGCTAGCCCAGCACTACTGCTCAGGACACTTGACTGGCCGACATGTGTTTCACTTCGTTCCTATGTTTGTCCCTTCGGGGAAATGTCACGCGGTGACATCCGGAGTCCTGCCTAGCCTGCTACAGCCCGGGTTCCGCGGAGTCCTATTAGCCCAGTGCTACAGCCCGGATTCACTCGCTGATGACCGACATGCTCGATGTGATTCATGTATGCCTGTCTCCATAGGTCTGTGCCGCTTTGGGTTCACGACTAGCCATGTCGGCCCGGGTTCTCTGTCATATGGATGCTAGCGACACTATCATATACGTGAGCCAAAAGGCGCAAACGGTCCCGGGCCATGGTAAGGCGAGACCCGTGGGATACCGTGCGTGAGGCCGCAATGTGATATGAGGTGTTACCGGCTAGATCGATGTGACTTGGAATCGGGGTCCTGACAACTTACGTCTTACCTTCGACAACCTCAGGGCGTATGACATCAAGATCATCCCGGAAAAGTGTGTCTTCGTCGTCCCCACTGGAAAACTGCTGGGCTTCATCGTCTCCAATAGGGGAACCGAAGCAAACCCAGCCAAAATCCGAGCTTTGTCACAATTGGATAAGCCAACAAACCTTAAACAAGTTCAAAAACTTGCAGGTTGTGTGGCAGCTCTAAGCCGCTTTATCTCTAGATTAGGAGAAAATGCACTGGCACTCTATCGCCTTCTACGGCGGACCGACCACTTCGAGTGGACGGACGCGGCAACAGTCGGACTGGAAGAAATAAAAACCCTTCTTGCGAGCAATCCAATCCTGGCCGCACCAAACGCCGGCGAACTGATGTTATTATACATATCGACAACACATCAGGTGGTGAGCGCCGTACTCGTCGTTGAACGAGAACAGGGCGAACATAAATTCCCGCTTCAGAAGCCAGTATACTACGTGTCTACTGTCCTTACACCATGCAAATCCCGGTACCCTCATTATCAAAAAATAGCATACGCGATCTTCATGGCATCCTGAAAGCTCCGTCACTACTTCCAAGAGTGTTCGATCACGATGGCCTCCGAAGTACCACTCAATGACATTATAAACAACCGCGATGCTACGGGCCGGATTGCCAAATGGGCCATTGAACTCTTGCCATTCGACATCACATACAAACCATGTCGAGCTATCAAATCCCAAGTTCTGGCCGACTTCATCGCCGAATGGACAGAGGCCGAGCTCCCTAGAGAGTACGACATATACTCCAATTGGGTCATGCACTTCGACGGCTCCAAAATGCTGGCAGGGTTAGGAGCGGGTGTCATTTTAACGCCCCTACCGGAGACATCGTCCAGTATGTTCTACAAATACTATACACAGACTCCAATAACGCAGCCGAATATGAGGCCTTATTGCATGGTCTCCGAATGGCTGTCTCCATGGGCATACAACGCCTAGAAGTGCGCGGGGACTCAAACCTTGCAATATCTCAAATAAATGGATATTTTGACGCTAAAGATCTGAAGATGGCAGCGTATCGCAACGCATTCATAAAAATGTTGGCCCGGTTCGAGGGGCTCGAGTTCCATCACGTGGCTCGAGAAAGTAATCAAGCGGCCGATGTTCTTGCTCGTATTGGCGCTAAGCGCGACCCCGTCCCACCTAATACCTTCCTGGAAAGGCTCTTCAAGCCATCCGTGGTGTGGCAGGGGGGAAACGACAACACTAGTCTGGACCCAAACATAACCCCAGATCCCGGAAACATCGACATAACACCATCAGCGCATCTCATCATGGCAGTCATTGCCCCATGGAACGAACCCTTCCCGGCCTACCTTAATAGGAAGGAGCTTCCTGAGGACCAGTATGAGGTCCGCCGCATTGTCTGGCGTTCGAAGGCCTACAAGGTTCATGATGGAGAACTCTACAATAAAAGCGCCACTGGAGTCCTTCAACAATGTATATCCGAGGAAGAGGGGTGGCAGCTCTTGGCTGAAATTCATGCCGGACTCGGCGGCACCACGCCGCAACTCGGGCCCTTGTTAGCAAGGTCTTCTGTACAGGGTTTTATTGGCCGATGGCCCGAGCGAATGCACATGACCTTGTCCAACATTGCGTCGGAAGCCAACTCTTTGCCAATCAAAGCCATATGCCCCCACTGCCCTACAAACAATCCCCATCACTTGGCTTTCGTGGTCTGGGGACTCGACATGGTTGGACCCCTTAAAGGGGGAAGCCATAAGAAAAAATATCTACTGGTTATGGTGGACAAATTCACTAAGTGGATAGAGGCTAAACCACTCAAAACGGCTGAGTCCGGCCTGGTGATAGACTTCATATGTCGGGACCCCGATTCTAAGTCACACCGATCTAGCATGTAACACCTCATATCACTTTGCGTCCTCACGCACGGTATTCCCACGGGTGTCGCCTTACCATGGCTCGGGACCGTTTGCGCCTTTTGGCTCACGTATATGATAGTATCGCTAGCATCCATATGACAGAGAACCCGGGCCGACATGGCTAGTCGTGAACCCAAAACGGCACTAACCTATGGGGACAGGCATACATGATTCACATCGAGCATGTCGGTCAGCAGCGTGTGAATCCAGGCTGTAGCACTGGGCTAACAGGACTCCAGGAACTCGGGCTGTAGCAGGCTAGGCAGGACTCCGGATGTCATCGCGTGACATTTCCCCGAAGGGACAGACACAGGAATGAAGTGAAACACATGCCGGCCAGTCAAGTGTCCTAAGCAGTAGTGCTAGGCTAGCAGGACTCCGGTGAACCGGGCTGTAGCAGACTACTATGGCTCAAGGAAGCACTAGACTACATTTCCCCGTAAGAGAGGCTGCCAAGGATAAACAACTAGATTGTCGGATCCCACACATAGCAATACACGTCACATGTACGCATAACATGCAAGTATGTGCTGTACAACATGGCATCACAACATAACGCAAACTCAAATAGATAAAGGCCCAGAAGAGCCACATAGCATTAAATACAAATAGGGGTCACATGACCCATCATTCAAAGCATACAAGCAACGGAAGCATTACACGTATGAGTACAAACAACTACAAAAGAAAAAAGGCTCAGAAGCCTGACTATCTACAAGTCCCTCCCAAGGGAACAAGATCGTAGCTGAGGTAACAAGCTACTCATGGAAGTCCAAGCGGTACTACTAGTGAGACAGATGTCTCACCTGCAAAACATAAATAAAGCAAACGTGAGTACAAAGGTACTCAGCAAGGCTTACATCAGATCCTATCATACATGCATTTGTATCAAGAAGGTAATGTGGGGTTTAGTTGCAGCAAGCCAGCTTTGACTCAGTGGCTATCCTGTTCTACGACTACGAGAAACTTCTTTGCGGTGAGGCAGCGCACACGAGTCCACTAATCACCACATCAATACACTACTATGGATTCATCCCCGTCTCCTTACGAGAAGGCCATCCATAGCACTCACACTTGTCTTAAGCATTTTAGAGTGTCCACTTTAAGTTGTCTATGTACCACATAAGCATCCAAGAAGTCCATAACCGAGGACACGGCTATTCGAATAGATCATGATAACCCTGCAGGGGTGTACTTCTTCACACACACTCTCACCACTTATCACCATATACACGTCATGTATCTCGGCAACCTTCAAGCGGAAGCCTGGCGAGGGTGTCAGCCACGACCTGACTAACCACACAAGACTCTAGTCTAGGTTTATCGCCTATTCGGGTTCCATCCGCAAGGAGATCCGGCCGGGGTTTCGCTCACGGCCCCAAACGATGTGTATAGGGTTCCCGAGCCCACCATCCGGGTGCCACTCGGTACACCGGGCCACGTGTGCCTAGTCTGTGCCAAGTCCACCCCGCCGGGTGCCACTCGGTCGAAAAATAGCACTACCTATAAACACCAGAAACTATTTGCAACTCCTGGACAGAGATCAAGGCGGTTAATAAGTCGAGAGAGCTTGGAGCGCCCGGAGCCCAATGTGTGGTAGTAGCTAGTCATTGGACAACTTACATAGAACTCAGTTCTTAAGGACGGTCCCAATGAGACAACCCACCATGTACTCCTACATGGCCTCTCACCGCTACCTTTACCAAATCGTGTTCACACGCTTAACTCTCAGCACCGGATCATATCGTAACACTCCAATTCATTCCCGATGAATCAGACCTGACATACTCTAAGCAATAGCAGGCAAAGCATGGTAGGAACACAACATGGCTCAATCAACTCCTACACATGCTAGTGGGTTTTAACTATTTACTGTGGCAATGACAGGTCATGCAGAGGAATGGGTTCAACTACCGCAGCATAAAGTAGCAGTTGAATCATTGTTGTCCTAATGCAATAAATGAGAGCAGGAGCGAGAAAGTAGGATTGTATCGAAATGAACAAGGGGGGTTGCTTGCCTGGTAGATCAACAGGGGGCACTGCTCCTCAGACAGGTACTCTCGAACACTCTCCGGAGCAGGACCTATCGAGAAGGAACAGTGTCGAAACTCAAACACAAGCATATGCAACATTATGATGCATGAACATGTCATGAGTATGTGATGTTGTTTGAGTTAATGCATCTAGAATTTATTTGGTTGAAGTCCATTTGAACCAAGGGTTTAATTGCAACTCCAAATTAAGCTCTTAAATATGCCATTTATGTGTTTTCATATATACAACATGTATAGGTTGGTTAGTCATGCATGAAAATGGTACAGATGGATAGATTGGATTTTTCTGATCATTTTTCATATATAACTTATTTCAATCTGAGCTACGGTTGAATTTCTATGAATTTTTGAAGTTTATAATATTTTCTGGAAATTCCTGATTTATTTTAAAACCAGAAAAGATATATTGCGTCAGCATGATAGCAGCATTGCGTCAGCAGGTCAAAGGCGGCTGACCAGGTCAAACCTGACGTGTGGGGTCCACACGTCAGTGTCACAGGTTAAACAGGGGGTTATTTCTAATTTAACAAAAAGATTTAAGGCACCAGGGCCCACTGTCAGCCCGCCGGCGTTTGGCCGGCGGCGACTATTCCGTGTGGCGGAGGGGCTCGGGATCGCTTCCCTGGGGCCCAAACGAGCAGCCGAGGGCAACTACGGGGAGTTGGAGCTCACCCGCATCTAGCGCGACATGTGGTGGCAGCGGGGACGGCCGGAGCTCGCTGGAATGGAGCTCGCGGTGGTGGCCGGAGTTCGTCCATCGATGGAGTCGACGCTACGGTGGTCAGGAGAGCGAGGTAATCAGTGCTATGGCCTCCTGGGAGCACACTGAGCACGACTATGTGCTCGATTGGGTCAGGCGAGGTTGCTAGCTGCGGCATCAACGAACGCGGCGGCGGTGAGCTCACAGTTGCAGCGGGGGGTTGCAGATAGGGCCGAATTTGGTCGCAAGAGGAGAGGGGAAAGATGGCGTGGCTCACAGGGAGTCGGATGAGGTGCTCGGTGGGCTCGGGGACGGCTTGGTGACGGCGAATCGACATCGGCGGTGACCAGATGCAGAGGACGAGGACGACGGCGTAGTTGGCATTGCAGCGCGTCCGGGGCCTCGTGGCTCGTCGAGGAGGTCGGGGAGGTCAAGACGGAGGTCGCAGGCACGGCGAGGGGTCGAGAGAGAGGCGATGGCCGCGGCAACGTCGAGCGGCTGCGTTCGGTGCGTGTGAGGGAGAGAGACAGGGGAGAGGATGGGGACGAGAGAGAGCGAGAGAGAGAGAGACGAGGGGGGGGTAGCGTGGCGACGCCAGAGGCGTCCAGGCCGCCGAGGGGGTGAGGCAGGCAGGCAGGAGGTGGCCGGCGTGTGCTCGCGCGCGGCGGCCACGCGCGCGCGTCCTCCTGGCGGGAGGTGGACGACTGGCACTGGCCAGTCGGCTGGGCCGGCCTATTGGGCCACTGGGCCAGGCCGGCTGCACAGTGCCAGGCCGCGGTAACCCAGGTAAGCAATTTTCCATTTTCGTTTCTTTTCTATTTTCTGACATTTGTTTCTGATTTAGTAAAATACTAAATCATTTTATTTTCTTCTGATAATTTTTGCAGGGGCCTAAGGGATTATTCCAAAGCCCCTCACCAAAATTCAGAATTATTGGATTAATTCCAAATGTCCAAAATAAATATTTATGAGTTCCTAAAAATATTGGTTTGATTTTTATCTCTGTCCAATATTTTCAGAGGGCAACATGAGCATTTTCTTGGACCCCTTTGGAGCAATTTTTACTTGGGTCATTTTCAGAAATGATTTTGAGGGTTTCACAAATCCCCATTTCAATTTTTAAATGGAGTTTAAACATGATGCAAACATGAAGGCTAGCCTAGGTCATACCAGAACTAGGGATGTGACAACTCGCCCCCACTCGGAAGAATCTCGTCCCGAGATTCAGGAGTTGGCGGAAAGAAAGCGGTGTACTCAAGTCGAAGACGATCTTCATGCTCCCAGGTATCTTCTCTCTCGGAATGATGAGACCACTGAACCTTGAGAAACTTGATGTTATGACGTCGAGTGACACGCTCGGCTTGATCCAGAATGCGGACGGGGTACTCTCAATAAGTGAGGTTATCTTGGAGATCAAGCGTTTCGTGGTCCACCCCGCGGAGGGGATCCAAGAAGCAATGCCTGAGTTGAGAGACGTGGAAGACATCATGTACTCGAGAAAGATGTGGGGGTAGTTCCAACTGGTAAGCAACCTCTCCTTGTTTAGCGAGAATGAGAAAGGGACCAATGTAACGAGGAGCCAACTTGCCCTTGATACCGAATCGATGGGTACCCTTCAAAGGGGTAACCCGAAGGTAAGCTTTGTCGCCAACTTCATAAACCACTTCCTTATGACTACGGTCATACTGGCTCTTTTGACGAGATTGGGCTGTTTTCAAATTCTCACGAATGATGCGAACTTGCTCTTCTGCCTCTTGGATCATATCCGGTCCAAAGAACTGTCTTTCAATGGTTTCTGACCAGTTCAAAGGTGTTCGACATCTTCGTCCATACATAACCTCAAAAGGAGCTTTCTTGAGGCTAGATTGGTAGCTATTGTTATAAGCAAACTCGGCGAAGGGAAGACACTTCTCCCAATCCATACCGAACGAGATAACACAAGCTCTAAGCATGCCTTCGAGAATTTGGTTGAACCTTTCCACCTGACCACTTGATTGAGGGTGGAAAGCGGTACTGAAGGAAAGATGGGTGCCCATGGCAGTTTGGAAACTCTCCCAGAAATGAGAAGTGAAAAGACTGCCACGGTCTAAATTGATCTCTAGTGGAACACCATGAAGTGACACTATTCGAGAAATATATAAGTCAGCGAGCTGACTAGCGGTGATACTCTCTCGAACAGGTAGGAAGTGAGCCACTTTGGAAAGACGATCAATGACTACGAAGATAGCATTATTCCCTTTCTTGGTCCTGGGAAAGCCGGTGATGAAGTCCATACCAACTTTATCCCATTTCCACTCAGGAATAGCTAAAGGTTGAAGGGTGCCAGCAGGCCTTTGATGTTCTGCCTTAACGCGACGACAAACGTCACAGTTAGCAATAAACTGAGCAATTTCTCTCTTCATCCTATCCACCAGAACCTCTGGCGTAGGTCCTGATACATCTTAGTACTACCGGGATGAATCGTGAGAGGAGATTCATGCGCCTCCTTAAGGATTAATTGTCGAAGATGTTGATTCTTGGGAACCACCAAGCGACTCTCAAAGAAAACAACACCACGATCATCTATAGAGAAACTACCACCAACTCCCTTGTTAATGTTTCTCTTGATCCGGGAAATTCCCGTATCCTGCTTCTGAGCAGAGATGATCTGATCCACAAGAGTAGGTTTCACCACCAAGGTAGAAAGGAATCCGTGAGGAGCGATGTGAAGGTTTAGCTTACAGAATTCCTCATGGAGAAGTGGTTGGCCCTGTTGCAACATGAGATTTTTGCAATAGGACTTATGACTTAGTGCATCAGCCATGACATTTCCCTTGCCTGGGGTGTAGGTAATCCCTAAGTCATAATCTGAGATCAACTCCAACCAATGTCTTTGCCTAAGGTTCAAATCTAGTTGGGTGAAGATATACTTGAGACTCTGGTGATCGGTGTAAATCTCGCAACGCTTACCAAGAAGGTAGTGTCGCCAGGTCTTAAGTGCATAGACTATGGCTGCAAGCTCTAGATCATGTGTAGGATAATTCTCCTCATGTGGATGCAACTCTCGAGATGCATAGGCAATCACATGGCGATCTTGCATAAGAATGCAACCTAGTCCCTGTCGTGAGGCATCACAATAGATAACAAAGTCCTTAGTGAAATCTAGTGGCACAAGTATGGGAGCAGAAGTCAGGCGTCTTTTCAGTTCCTGAAAACTGTGCTCACACTGTGGGGTCCACTCAAACTTTTTATCTTTCTTGAGAAGTTCCGTGAGAGGTTTGGCCACTTTGGAGAAGTTCTCCACGAAGCGGCGACAATAACTGGCTAGACCAAGGAAACTCCACACTTGCTTAACCGTTTCAGGCGGAGTCCAATCAAGAACGGCCTGAACTCTCTCGGGATTGATAGCAATGCCCTTACCAGATATCACGTGGCCTCGGTAGGTCACTTTTGGCAACCAAAATTCGCACTTGGAGAACTTGTCATAAAGGCGGTGCTCTCTGAGTTTCTCTAACACAAGTCAAAGATGTTCAACATGCTCTTCCTCGTTCTTCGAGTAAATAAGAATATCATCGAGGTAAACCACGACGAACTTATCTAAGTACTCCATGAAAATCGAGTTCATCAAGCGAGAGAATGTAGCTGGAGCATTGGTTAGACCAAAGGACATGACGTTGTACTCGTACTGACCATAACGAGTGACAAAAGCCATCTTAGGAATGTCCCCATTTCTGATCTTGATTTGGCGGTAGCCTAACCTCAAATTCATCTTGGAAAAGACTGAGGATCCAACGAGCTGATCATACAAATCGTTGATCCTGGGGAGCGGATACTTGTTCTTTATCATGACCAAATTAACGGGACGATAATCTACAACCATTCGGTCTGTACCATCCTTCTTCTTGACGAAGAGAACGGGGCAAGCCCAGGGAGAAGAACTAGGACGGATGAAACCCTTTTGCAAGGATTCATCGAGTTGTTTCTTAAGCTCAGCTAGTTCTAAGGGTGCCATCTTGTAAGGTCTCCTAGAGATTGGAGCAGTTCCTGGGATAAGATCTATGACAAACTCTACATCTCTGTCAGGTGGAATACCTGGCAGTTCCTCTGGAAAGACATCCGTAAAGTCACGGACTACCGGAATATCTTCAAGGTCTGGAAGAGGGTTGGCATTAAGGGAATAGAGCTGACGCTTTGCAACTCTAGTGGAGACGGTGACTATCTTGCCAGATGGGTGTGTAAGCTGGACAGACCTTGTCTAACAATCAATCTTGGCATGATGAGCTTTCATCCAGTCCATACCCAAGATGATGTTAATATCCGTAGACTTGAGGGCTATAAGTGATGCAAGGAATACAAGTCTGTCAACAAGAATTTCATTACCATGGCTTATTCTGGTAGTTTTCCATCTAGACCCTGGAGTTTGGATTTCAAGTGGATTTGGCATATGACAAAATGACATGTCGTGCAAACGAGCATAGCCTTCTGATATGAAGGAGTGAGATGCTCCAGTATCGAACAGAACTGAAGCTGGATGACAGTTGACAAGGAGTGTACCAAGAACTACATCCAGATCATCATGAGCGTCTTTAGCAGAGACGTGATGCACACATCCATGTTCAGCGGGAGCTGACTTGACACTAATCATCTTGCGTGATGGCTTACCACGGCCAACAGACTTCTCAGGCTGGGGTGGAGCATAATTGGTTTGAGAGCAGTCACGTGCATAGCGCCCTCGCTCTCCGCATGTGAAGCAAGTCCCTGAAGTAGGACGTGGACCCGCATCGACAGGCGGTCTACCAATAGGTCTGGGTGGAGCATACTGCTGAATTGGGTGAGGTGCCAAACAAGATGGCCTCGGTGTATAACCGGGTGGAAGAGCGGAGTTCGGAACCCAAATCCGGCGCTTCTGCGAGGTAGCTCGTTGAGTGCTAATGATCCCACTAATCAACCCTAGAGCCACTGACTAGTGGGCCCCATGCCTTAACTAACCCTAGAATTATTTTTTGTTTAGTTTATATTAAGACGGCCGGCCCCACACATCAGTTGACCATGCCACGTCAACGTTGACCTGGCCCCACAAGTCAGCCTCTATTCCTGCCCCGTTACACTAACACACGGGTTCCACTGGTCAGGTTTGACCAGGGGCAGCCCAGTTGACCTGCTGACCGCAGGCTTATGTCATGCTGATGCAATAAGCTATTTCTTGATTAAATCTAATTCAGGAAATTCCATAAAATAACCAAAACTTCAAAAATTCATAGTAAATCAACCGTAACTCCAAATGAAATAAATTATATATGAAAAATTATCAGAAAAATTCAAGGAATCCATATGTACTAGTTTCATGCATGTCAGAACACTTTAACCTTGCTGTTTAGGTGAAACAAGTTAATGCACTAATATGACTTCAAAAAATGGGTTTGCATTTGAATCTTTGGTTCAAATGGACTCATTTCAATATGTTCTAGCTTGCATTAGCCCAAAACACATTCATATTGCCATGTCATAGCATGCATCATATTTTTGCATATCGTCATGTGTTGATTGTGTTCTTTCTCAGTTGTCGATGTTTGTCCCCCCTCAGTATACTATCTTCAGTATGCGTTCATTGAAATGCATATTGCACATATTGAGCGAGAGAGTGGGATTGTATCGGAATGAACAAGGGGGTTTTGCTTGCCTGGCACTTATGAAGATAGTATAGCTCTACATCAGTGTCATCGAATGCATCGCTCGATCAACATCTACTGTGGGGGGACAAACATCGGCAACTGAGAAAGAACACAATCAACACATGACAATATGCAACAATATGATGCATGCTATAACATGGCAATATGAATGTGTTTTGGGCTAATTCAAGCTAGAACATATTGAAATGAGTCCATTTGAACCAAAGATTCAAATGCAAACCCATTTTTGAAGTCATATTAGTGCATTAACTTGTTTCACCTAAACAGCAAGGTTAAAGTGTTCTAACATGCATGAAACTAATACAGATGGATTCCTTGAATTTTTCTGATAATTTTTCATATATATTTATTTCATTTGGAGTTACGGTTGATTTACTATGAATTTTTGAAGTTTTGGTTATTTTCTGGAATTTCCTGAATTAGATTTAATATTGAAATAGCTTATTGCGTCAGCATGACATAAGCCTGCGGTCAGCAGGTCAATTGGGCTGGCCCTGGTCAAACCTGACCAGTGGGACCCGCGTGTCAGTGTAACGGGGCAGGAATAGAGGCTGACCTGTGGGGCCAGTTCAATGTTGACGTGGCATGGTAAACTGATGTGTGGGGCCGGCCGTCTTAATCTAAACTAAATAGAAAATAATTCTGGGGTTAGTTAAGGCATGGGGCCCACTAGTCAGTGGCTCTAGGGTTGATTAGTTGGATCATTAGAACTAATTAAGTGTGCCACATCGGCAGTCGCCCACATGTGTCATGCATGATACCAACGCTGTCAGGACCCCGATTCCAAGTCACATCGATCTAGCCGGTAACACCTCATATCACATTGCGGCCTCACGCACGGTATCCCCACGGGTGTTGCCTTACCATGGCCCGGGACCGTTTGCGCCTTTTGGCTCACGTATATGATAGTGTCGCTAGTATCCATATGACAGAGAACCCGGGCCGACATGGCTAGTCATGAACCCAAAGCGGCACAGACCTATGGAGACAGGCATACATGAATCACATCGAGCATGTCGGTCATCAGCGAGTGAATCCGGGCTGTAGCACTGGGCTAACAGGACTCCGGGGAACCCGGGCTGTAGCAGGCTAGATAGGACTCCGGAAGTCACCGCGTGACATTTCCCCGAAGGGACAGACATAGGAACGAAGTGAAACACATGCCGGCCAGCCAAGTGTCCTGAGCAGTAGTGCTGGGC
Organism: Triticum urartu; assembly: GCF_003073215.2. Lineage (NCBI taxonomy): Eukaryota > Viridiplantae > Streptophyta > Magnoliopsida > Poales > Poaceae > Triticum > Triticum urartu. The sequence continues at coordinate 404,307,029 of NC_053024.1, forward strand.
TAGCAGGACTCCGGTGAACCGGGCTGTAGCGGACTACTATGGCTCGAGGAGCACTAGACTACATTTCCCCTTAAGAGAGGCTGCCAAGGATAAACAACTAGATTGTCGGATCCCACACATACCAAGCATTTCAATCATACACACAATATGCTCGATATGTGCAAATACAACATGGCATCACAACAAAACTCTACAACTCAAGTACTTTTATTTTAAGGCTCCAGAGAGCCATACATAACATGTTCATACAGGTAGGGCTCACATGACCCGACACTCAAGTCATACAAGCATACAAGCACATGCGGAAGCAAATAGTCTGAGTACAGACACTAGAAAGAAAGAAGGCTTCTCGAAGCCAGTCTATCTACATAGGGCACTCCATGGCCAGGATCACCACCTGGGTGGCAAGTCACTCATCGACGTCGAGATCTACATAAAACCCATCGGAGGGGGCGGTGTTGTCGTCTAAAAACAGTAATTAAGCAAACATGAGTACAAAGGTACTCAGCAAGTCTTACATCAGAACCTACTATACATGCTCATTCTCAAGAAGGTGGTGGAGTTATTGCAGCAAGCCAGCTTTGACTCTTGGCTAAGCTATCCTACGGGACACCACTAGTAAAATAGTTTTTGCACACGAGTCCACTAATCACCAACACAATACTCCACCGGAGATCCTCCCTTGTCATCCTACGAGAGAGCCATCCTCGGTACTCACACTTATCTTGAGTCTTTTAGTACTAACAATTAACTTGTCTATGAACTGTATAGGCAACCAAGTAGTCCTTTACCGCAGATGCGGCTATTCGAATAGTTTTTTACCCTGTAGGGGTGTACTTCGTCACACATGTTTCCACCACTTAGCGTCTGCACACGACATGTGCTCGGCAGACTTCAAGCGAAAGCCGACGTGGGTGTAGACCACGACCTGACTAACCGCACAAGTCTCCAGTCCAGGTTTATCGCCTATTCAGGTTCCATCCGCAAGGAAATTTGGCCGGGGTGTCCTCAACGGCCCCAAACGATGTGTACAGGGTCCCGAGACGCCATACGGGTGCCCGACATACCCGGCCACAGTGTATCTGCCGCATCATAGCCCACCCCTAGGGTTAGCGCTACGCACGGCCGCCAACACATAACCTACAAACACCAGAAACTAGTTTCAACTCCTGGACAGAGGACGAGAGGGGTAAGTAAGTCGAGCGGGGTCATATTTCAGGGCCCAATGTGTGGTAGTAGCTGAATCTTAAATCACGCATACAGATCTCAGTTCTTATGGACGGCCTCAATGAAACAACCCACCATGTACTCCTACATGGCCTCTCATCGATATCTTTACCAAATCATGTTCAACACATCCCTCACATTACCGACATAATCATTTCACTCTAGCCCATCACCCAGATGAACCAGACCTGACACAACTCTAAGCATAGCAGGCATAGCAAGGTAGGAAACACATACATGGCTCAACCAACTCCTACACATGCTAGTGGGTTTCATCTAGTTACTATGGCAATGACAGGTCATGCAGAGGATAAGGGTTCAACTACCGTAGCACACAGCAGTTTGAAACGTTGTTGTCTTAATGCAGTAAATGAGAGCAAAACGAGAACATGGGATTGTATTGATATGATCAATGGGGCTGCTTGCCTGATGGAGTGGTAGTAGGGTACTGCCCTTCAGTTGGATACTCAGAGATATCCTCGGAGGCAGAACCTACCACGAAAGACACCACAGAGTATAATCAACACATGGCAATATGAAACAATATGATGCATGCTATGACATGGCAAAATGATGTGTCCTGCCTAATGCAATGTGAAACAAGTTGAAAGGGTCCCATTTGAATCAAAGATTCAAATGAAAGCTTAAGCTCTTATGCATAATAATTGTATTAGCTTGTTTCACCTAAACAGCAAGGTTAAAGTGTTTTCTCATGCATGAAACCATTACAGATGGATAGATTGAATTTTTTTTGATCATTTTTCATATATAATTTGTTTGATTTGGAGCTATGGTTGATTTTCTATGATTTTTAGAAGTTTAGGCTATTTTCTGGAATTTCCTATATAAAAATAAATCCAGAAAATGAATAATTGCGTCAGCACTGCGTCACTGTGACGTCAGCGAGTCAAAGGCGCCAGCCCAGGTCAAACCTGACTGGTGGGCCCGGTCTGTCAGTGTCTCAGCTAACTAACAGAGTTTAGTTAATACTAACTAAATGTCAGTGGGGCCTGGGCCCACATGTCAGTGACTTAAACTAACTAAAATTAGTTAGCACTAATCCTAACCTAATTAACAGGTCGGCCCCACCTGTCATAGGCTCAGGGGGAAGTCAACTTGGGCCCACACGGGTCAGCCGTGGTCAACTCGCCGGTGGCTTGATGCCGGCGACGACAAATGCGGCGGAGGGGCTCGGGTTTTGCCCACAGTCGACCAAATCGACTGCGGTTTGGTCCTACGCGTAGCTGGGAGCAAGCCGCAGCGTTTGGTGGTGGAAGTGGAGCTCGGGGAGGCCGGGAACGATGCCGGCGACGACCTTGGCGGTCGCTGGAGTTCGGGCGAGGATGAACCCGAAGCTACGGGGCACGGTGAGGCGTGGGGAGTGGTGCGTTAGGCTCCTGGGAACGTGGTGAGTGTGGTGACGCGCTCGGAATCGAGCTTATGCGCCTGTGGCCACGGCGGCGACATGGCTTAAGAGCCTGACTGCCTGTAGGATTACCAAGCCAAGCTGGTCGAAGTTGAGTCTAGAAATGCTTTAGTTATATAAGGGAATTGATTTTGGATGGGAACGTAAGGCTCTTTTTACTCCTTATCCTCATGACCTTCTGATCTGAGTCATCTAATCTTTTCTACGGGGTTAAGAACTATGCTTCTCTTCTATCTCTCAGGACGACGTGTTACTAAACCGTCGTTGTCTAGGATTGTTGAGTTTAAGCCTCAGTTCAGTTCCTACTACTTCCGTATGTTGACCGTTGATCCCGGAACTTTGATATTGTGATGTTGAGTGGCTATGCCACCATATTTGCAGGTTGTCTCAAATCTTTTTGAGCAATTACAACTGTTATGCTGTCTGAGTCTTCCTAGGTTTCTAAACAGTCTGATGCACTTGCAAATCTTTCCTCCATGTTCCCGTTGTATTTTGGGCCAGATTAAGCACACTAATCGGTGTGTTGAGGTACTCCGTTGCCTTGACGTGTATGTTGGAGTTAGTATTATGACCCTAGGTGTCCTCGACAATTTAGCAATGCTTTCGTATCCCCAGTGTGATGATTCTGTCCATCATTCTTGAAAGCATCCCGTGATGCCATTTAGTAGTAGCTATTCTACTCCTGTGCTCTTGACCCAAGAATCACTCTGTTCACTTCGTGTTGATATTGTTGCTAGTTCCTTTAGGATATTAGTAACCTTTGCGATAGATCTCAAGGTCCGTGGTATTTCCTTCTTCCAAATACCATGAACCATTAAGGCAGAAGTTCTTTGAACCAAAAGATCACCATTAGAGTACTCCTGAGGAGTCCTCCATTCATAATTGTGATTCTGCCAGTTCTACCTTTTTGCATGGGTTATCCGGAAGAAAAATATTGAACTCGTTCGACATACTAACCCATAAATCCACAACTCAGAAAGATATATGTTCCTTGAGTTGTCCCTCCTTAGTTGTTTCTGACCTTCGTCTATCAATTGATAGTCGAGGGTATATCATTGCATTCGTTCATCAAAGTCTATTATTCTTATGGTCCGTCATTCTATTCCAGAATGACTAGGAGAAACCAACTCCAGTACCTCATCCATGTCTAGGATTGGGTCAAAGTAGTTGTGCTCCGCAGATCAAAATGCCAATCCAGCTTTTGATTCTGTTCTACCCTGAAGTATTGCCCTCTTGATGCCAGGACTGTCATGATAATTGCACCAACTCTTATAAATTCTTGATGCAGTGATACTTCTCGCCATCATCATTCGCTCCTTGGTTCCTTGTTGTTGCAACCGGAATCCCGACAAGTGAACCGTGATGTGTGAAATCAATACTCCTAGTAGCCTTGTTGCTTTGTAGTTAAACGACATTAACTTCATTCTTACCATGTTGGTTATTGAATCATCGTTCTAAGATAGATTGTGCTACCTAGTCCTTGTTTCTGGTGCACCCTTCGATTGATGAGTTAGGATTTTGCCAAATCCTCGCTCATTTGATCATATCGTCTTGCCCTAAAAAGCAAGATTGTTCTCGATCTTATTAACATATTGGTGGTTCGTGATTTTCCAGATATCTTCATGGAAGTATCACTAGGTCATCCCCTGACCGATATGTGGAGTTCGTGATCAAGTTGGTTTCTTGTAAACCAGCCATTCTCCAAGAATCTGTGTTGGTTACCCCCTGAGCTAGTTGGTTGAGCTAGACAACAACTTGGATAGTTGGAAGATAAAAGCTTACCTAACTTAGTTCATTTAAAGGGATATCCTTGTGTTTGTGTGTTTGTTGAAGAAAGATGATATCTTCATCGATTGATCCTTGTGATCAATTGTCGGTGTCATTGTCTTATCCAATCTTTTGATTTGTGCATGGGCTGTCGTCAAATCAAATTAGAACCAACGATAATCGTAATGTTGTCTTACTCGTGGTTGATCCCTCGAGCATACACCATTACATCTTTTGGTCTGACCAATACTATCACATTGTTCACATAATGGTGGAATTCCAGTGATATGGAAATTACGATGAGTTGCTGTTCAGCCCATCAGCAGCATCTTGTCTCCTCCATGATTCATGTTGAACATTGAGCTAGTGTTGGAAACTTTTGTAAGCATTGCCTTCGTGTTCCGCTCATGAGGTATATGTTTGGGTGAAAGAAGTGACTTTCTCCAAGTTCACGTGCATTAGGTGCAAGTTGCCGCCATGAATTTGAGAAAGTTTGTTTTGCTTCCTCTGGAATCATCCCAAGTTAGTCATGCATGTGCGAAGTATTCTACGGTTTGATAGACTGATCATCTTCATTTTGTATGTATCCCTAGCACACGAAGCCACTGATTGATTTGTTCAAGGAGAAGAATTTCCTTCTTAAGAATCATGACTTATGTTAGGACTTTGTTATCCTCGATGATGGTTCCCCACCTGAACTCGGTAGTGTTTTTATTATAAGACTAGTACGTGGTCATGCTTGTCTGGGACAACATGTTCACATGTGTAGCAGAACCAGCTCATGTTTTGGAGCTTACTACCATAGTCCATTTCCCGAGAATCTCGCAATGTCATCTCGTCGATTTGTGTTGCAAACTTTCATTTTCTTCTAGACTCGATGGGTCTGGAATATCCTGTTACCAACCAGATCTGAATCTCAGGCAGATATGATGGTTGGAACTTTTCCAAGATCTATGATGTAGGTCCCCGACAAGGTTGATGTTCTGGCCGACACACCTAGCCAGAAGATCTATCATTGTAGTATCTTGATTGAGCTATTGAACCATCTTCTCCATGAGGATTTGGTATGACTTATTCCACAAGTTGTTCCTTATGGATCTATTGTATTCCGAAGTCCGACCACTACTGGATGACTATGTTGATGCTTCAAAACATGACCGTGGTAACCAGTACATCAAGGAGAACATTAGAAGCGGAGTGCTACTCTCAGTCGATCATCCAGATTTCATTCCCTTGGCCTCGCTAAGGTGAAATCTGAGAAAGGGTTGTCTTTCTATGCATCTGCATTGTCCATCACTATTTGTCAAGGTAGTAAGATGTGTTGCCAGGATCCTCGACTCGGATGTTGGTAGAACCTTGATGAATATGGAAATGCTCAAGTTCTTGAGAGCACGTGCAAGCAAATTCATCCATTATGTTGTCTTCAACAAGGTAGTCCACATCATCCATCCTAGTCAGAGTATGTCATTCTTTCGAACCCCTTCCAATGATCGATTGTGATTACCTCAGGCTGGTATAAAGAGTTTCAATGATCTTTGTATCAAAAGTAATTCTTTTTGCCACTTAAGGGAAATGCTCTACGAGTCACCATTCCCTAAGGTGTCCCATTATGGAGTCATGGCAATTACCTCCTCGCTACTTTGAAACCATGCACCATCCTACTCCAGCGTGGAATTGTTGCCTACCAATTTGAACCCTTGTCATCTATTACCTTCCATCTCTCTCAATGTGTGTTTTGTGTCTCAGCTCAAGAGATGTTCTAATGTCTCACTCCATGAGTTGATCTTGAGTTGCTCGATCTTTGAGAAGATCGTTTCCTGTAGAGTTTCCTTCCGTCTTCATCGTGTTGGATGAACATCTCGAAGGCAAAGACGTCAAGAGCAATGTGATGCAATATATCAGTATCTTCGAGAAGGGCAGTTGGATCGAGAAGACTGTGATAGTTTTGTGACCCCTCTGTCTTCTTACTCCACTTCTTGAATCTCGGGACAAGATTCTTGTTTTAGTGGGGGTGAGTTGTCACATCCCTAGTTCTAGTATGCTCTGAGCTAGCTAGTCACGTGTTGCATCATGTTTAAATTCTTTTGAATTTGAAATGGGGATTAATCAAACCCTAGCACCAGATCAAATCAAATAGGTTCAACATAAAATCATTTTCAATAAACCCAAAATGCCCTTTGAAAATGTTCATGATTTATGATAAAGGTGAAAACCTCTGCCAAAAATGATGAGCATATTTCTTGGACATTTATGGATTTTTGAGTTAAATCATATTGTATTTGAATTGGAGCATTTAATGCCTATAAATATTTTAAATGCTTCAATACTCCTGAAAACAATTGGGGGCTGTTGGAAATAATTCAAATAGTGCCCACAATTTTTGTCAGGATTTTACAAAATGAGTTAGTATTTTTACTAATTCAAAACAAATCAAAATAAATAGAAAACAGAAACAGATTTAAAAGAGAGAGAGAGAAGGACTCACCTGGGTCGTCTTACCTGGCAGCCCAACAAACCAGCCCAGCCCACCAAGGGCATCCTTGTCTTCAACCTCTGCCTACTGGCAGAGGCAAGGCCGAGCACGGCGCCACGGTGCGCCATGTCGGCAGCTGCCTGCCTGGCTCCTCCTCGTCGCGCCCAGACAGCGCCACGACATCCCCTGACCCCCTCTCACTCCCCCTCTCTTGCTCTGGACCCCCTCCCCCTCCTCTGCTCCCTCTCCCCCGTTCGACCACGGGCACCCGAGAGCGCCAACGAGCACCACCGGGGCCATCGTCCACCCCGCACCTCGCTGATGCTTCCAAAGGAACCGCCATCACCTTATGCGTCATCTGCACCAACCCATTCGACCGCGGGAGCCCTGTAGCGTCGTCCCCGAGCTCATCCTCAACCTCCGACCGCCGCTACCTCTCCGTCGATTCGGGAGGTACCGGGCGTCCCCGACCTCCCCCTCGCGCTCATTAGCCTCGCTGTGAGCCTCCGCATCGAACCCCTCTCTTCCCTCTGCCAATTTCCTCCTCTAACCGCGGGCTCCGTTGAGCCCGAGCGCTCCTCGCCGCCGGCCATGTCGCCGCCGTCACTTCAGCCGCTTGAGCTCGATTCAGAGCGCATCACCGCGCTCAGTAAGCCACCAGGAGCCTAACGCACACTCTAACTCGCCCTCACGTGCACCACAGCGCCAACCCCGCACTCACCCAAACTTTGGCGCCGCCGCAAGCTCACTTCCGGCGAGCTGTGACCACCCCGCGACCTCCCACCTTCTCCATTGGATGCGCGCGAGCGAGGTCCTCCTCCCTGTGCCCTTCTCTCGCCCAGCCGCCTCCTGTAGCGCCGTCCCGTGTGGACTCCACCACGCGGGAAGGTCGCCGACGGCTTAACTCCGGCGACTGCCGATGTGGCACATTTAATTAGTGCTAATGATCCAACTAATCAACCCTAGAGCCACTGACTAGTGGGCCCCATGCCTTAACTAACCCCAAAATTATTTTCTGTTTAGTTCAGATTAAGACTGCCGGCCCCACACATCAGTTGACCATGCCACGTCAACGTTGACCTGGCCCCACAGGTCAGCCTCTATTCCTGCCCCGTTACACTGACACGCGGGTCCCACTGGTCAGGTTTGACCAGGGGCAGCCCAGTTGACCTGCTCACCGTAGGCTTATGTCATGTTGACGCAATAAGCTATTTCTGGATTAAATCTAATTCAGGAAATTCCAGAAAATAACCAAAACTTCAAAAATTCATAGTAAATCAACCATAACTCCAAATGAAATAAATTATAAATGAAAAATTATCAGAAAAATTCAAGGAATCCATATGTACTAGTTTCATGCATATTAGAACACTTTAACCTTGCTGTTTAGGTGAAACAAGTTAATGCACTAATATGACTTCAAAAAATGGGTTTGCATTTGAATCTTTGGTTCAAATGGACTCATTTCAATATGTTCTAGCTTGCATTAGCCCAAAACACATTCATATTTCCATGTCATAGCATGCATCATATTGTTGCATATCATCATGTGTTGATTGTGTTCTTTCTCAGTTGCCGATGTTTGTCCCCCCTCAGTAGACGTTGATCGAGCGATGAATTCGATGACACCGATGAAGAGCTATACTATGTTCAGAAGTGCCAGGCAAGCAAAACCCCCTGGTTCATTCCGATACAATCCCACTCTCTCGCTCCTGCTCTCTTTTACTGCATTAGGACAACAGTGATTCAACTGTTACATATTGCGGCAGTTGAACCCCTTTCCTCTGCATGACCTGTCATTGCCACAGTAAATAGATGAAACCCACTAGCATGCGTAGGAGTTGTTTGAGCCCTGATGTGCCTACTCATTCATGCTTGTTTGTCATGCCTTCTACTACTTAGAGTTGAGTCAGGTCCGATTCATCAGGGATGAATTGGAATGTGGTGAACATGTCCTACTGTGTGTGAGCTAAGTGTGTGAACAAGATTTGGTAAAGGTAGCGGTGAGAGGCCATGTAGGACTACACGGTGGGTTGTCTCATTGCAGCCGTCCTCAGGAACTAAGTTCTGTGTTTGTGATCCATGATCAGTTACTACCACACATTGGGCTCCGGGTGCTCCAAGCTCTCTCGACTTATTAATCAACTCGATCTCTGTCCAGGAGTTGCAACTAGTTTCTGGTGTTTGTAGGTAGTGTTAGTAGTCTACCAAGTGGCACCCGGTATAGGTGGGCTTGGGACAGACTAGGCACAGTGGCCCGGTGTACCAAGTGGCACCCGGATGGTGGGCTTGGGAACCCTGTACACATCGTTTGGGGCCGTGAGCGACACCCCGGCCGGATCTCCTTGCGGATGGAACCCGAATAGGCGATAAACCTGGACTAGAGATTTTTTGGTTAGTCAGGTCGTGGCCGACTCCCTCGCCCGGCTTCCGCTTGAAGGTTGCCGAGGTACATGACGTGTACAGGGCGATAAGTGGCGAGAGCGTGCGTGAAGAAGTAAACCAATGCAGGGTTATCATTATCTATTCGAATAGCCGGATTCCTCGGATATGGAAACTTGGACCCCTTGCATAGTTCATAGACAAGTGAAAGTGGATTCCCCGTAAGTTAGTGCCACTTTGGGTTCACGACTAGTCATGTCGGCCCGGGTTCTCTGTCATATGGATGCTAGCGACACTATCATATACGTGAGCCAAAAGGCGCAAACGGTCCCGGCCATGGTAAGGCGACACCCCCGCTGCCACCACATGCCGTGCTAGATGCAGGTGAGCTCCAGCTCCCTGTAGCTGCCCTCGGCTACTCGTTTGGGCCCCGGGGAAGCGATCCCGAGCCCCTCCATTGCACGGAATAGTCGCCGCCAGCCAAACTCCGGCGGGCTGACATGGCAAGATTAGTTTAGGACTAACCCCCCACCATTAGTGACACTGACAGTGGGCCCTGGTGCCTTAATCTTTATGTTAAATTAGAAATAACCCCCTGTTTAACCTGTGACACTGACGTGTGGACCCCAGACATCAGGTTTGACCTGGTCAGCCACCTTTTACCTGCTGACGCAATGCTGATGTCATGCTGACGCAATATATCTTTTTTCTGGTTTTAAATAAATCAAGAAATTCCAGAAAATATTATAAACTTCAAAAATTCATAGAAATTCAACCGTAGCTCAGATTGAAATAAGTTATATATGAAAAATGATCAGAAAAATTCAATCTATCCATCTGTACCATTTTCATGCATGAAAAACCAACCTATACATGTTGTATATATGAAAACACATAAATGGCATATTTAAGAGCTTAATTTGGAGTTGTAATTAAACCCTTGGTTCAAATGGACTTCAGCTGTCAGGACCCCGATTCCAAGTCACATCGATCTAGCCGGTAACACCTCATATCACTTTGCGGCCTCACGCATGGTATTCCCACGGGTGTCGCCTAACCATGGCCCGGGACTATTTGCGCCTTTTGGCTCACATATATGATAGTGTCGTTAGCATCCATATGACAGAGAACCCGGGCCGACATGGCTAGTCGTGAACCCAAAGCGGCACCAACCTGTGGGGACAGGCATACATGAATCACATCGAGCATATCGGTCAGCAGCGTGTGAATCCGGGCTGTAGCACTAGGCTAACAGGACTCCGGGAACCCGGGCTGTAGCAGGCTAGGCAGGACTCCAGATGTCACCGCGTGACATTTCCCCGAAGGGACAGACACAGGAACGAAGTGAAACACATGCCGTCTAGTCAGGTGTCCTGAGCAGTAGTGCTGGGCTAACAGGACTCTGGTGAACCGGGCTGTAGCGGACTACTATGGCTCATGGAAGCACTAGACTACATTTCCCCATAAGAGAGGCTGCCAAGGATAAACAACTAGTTTGTCGGATCCCACACATACCAAGCATTTCAATCATACACACAATATGCTCGATATGTGTAAATACAACATGGCATCACAACATAACTCTACAACTCAAGTATTTATTCATTAGGCTTCGAGGAGCGAGATATTACAAACATGGGTCTCATGACCCAACAATCATAGCATACAATTCAAGCACATGCGGAAGCTTAACATGTCTGAGTACAGACATCTACAAATGGAAAAGGCTAAGAAGCCTGACTATCTACCAGATCCTGCCGAGGGCACAAGATTGTAGCTGAGGTATCAGGCTAAACATCGAAGTCCATGCGGAACTACTAGCGAGACTGAAATCTCTCTGCAAAACATAAATTAAGCAAACGTGAGTACAAAGGTACTCAGCAAGACTTAAATAAGAACTAACTACATATGCATCGGTATCAACAAGGGGGGTGGTGGAGTTTAACTACAGCAAGCCAGCTTTGACTTAGTGGCTAACCTGAACTACGACGGCAGGCAACTCTTTTGAGGTGGCGCACACGAGTCCACATATTCACCATTCAATACACCACTATGGATCCGCTCCCGTCTCCCTACGAGAAGGCCATCCATAGCACTCACACTTATCTTGCGAGTTTTAGAGTATCCACTTTCACTTGTCTGTGAACTGTTATAGGCAACCCAGAAGTCCTTTACCGCGGACATGGCTATTCGAATAGATCATTTATAACCCTGCAGGGGTGTACTTCTTCACACACGCTCTCGCCACTTACCACCATGTACACGTCGTGTATCTCGGCAACCTTCAAGCGGAAGCCGGGCGAGGGGGTCGGCCACGACCTGACTAACCACACGAGTCTCTAGTCCAGGTTTATCGCCTATTCGGGTTCCATCTGCGAGGAGATCTGGCCGGAGTTCCGCTCACAGCCCCAAATGATGTGTGCAGGGTTCCCGAGACACCAAACGGGCGCCCGGTACACCGTGCCACGGTGTATCTACCACATCATAGCCCACCCCTAGGATCAGCGCTATGCACGGCCGCCAACACATATCCTACAAACACTAGAAACTAGTTGCAACTCCTGGACATAGGACAATGCAGTTAATACGTCGAGAGGGTCCATTGGTTTTGGGCCCAATGCGTGGTAGTAGCTGGTCATGGATCACAAACACAGAACTCAGTTCCTAAGAACGGTTTCAATGAGACAACCCACCATGTACTCCTACATGGCCTCTCACCGCTACCTTTACCAAATCATGTTCACACACTTAGCTCACACACAGTAGGACATGTTCATCACTATTCCAATTCATCTCCGATGAATCAGACCTGACACAACTCTAAGCAATAGTAGGCATGACAAACAAGCATGAATGAGTAGGCCCATCAGGGCTCAAACAACTCCTACTCATGCTAGTGGGTTTCATCTATTTACTGTGGCAATGACAGGTCATGCAGAGGAAAGGGGTTCAACTACCGCAGCATGTAACAGTTGAATCGTTGTTGTCCTAATGCAGTAAAAGAGAGGAGGAGCGAGAGAGTGGGATTGTATCGGAATGAACAAGGGGGTTTTGCTTGCCTGGCACTTCTGAAGATAGTATAGCTCTTCATCGGTGTCATCGAACTCATCGTTGGAACCACGTGTATCGAGATGGGACAAATACCGGCAAACAAAGAGGAACACAATCAATGCAATGCAACAATTATGATGCATGATAATGTCATGGCAATATGCTGTTGATTGAGCTAATGCAAGTAGCAATCATATTAAATGAAGTTGGTTTGAACCAAGGGTTCAAATTCAAACTCCATATGTGCTTATTTAAATGCCAATTATGCAAATTTCCCTGTACAGCAACCCTAGGTTGTTCAAACATGCATGCAAATGCCATAAACAGATTCCTTAAATTTTTCTGATAATTTTTCATATATAATTTACTTCATTTGGAGTTATAGATTATTTTCTATGATTTTTAGAAGTTTTAGCTATTTTCTAAAATAAATAAATCATTTCTGATTTATTTAAAATCCCAGAAAAGCTTTTCTGCGTCAACATTGCGCAAGGGTGATGTCAGCCGATCAACTGGTCGGCCAGGTCAAACCTGACCTGCGGGACCCATTGGTTAGTGACACATAGTCAGTTACAGAGGTTGACATGTGGGACCCGGTCATAGCTGACGTGGCCAAGTCAAAGTTGACAAGCGGGGCCCACTGAAATTAGTGCTAATCTAATAGAAAGTTAAGCTAAATAGTTTAGGCACTGGGCCCACATGTAAGTGGGTCAGGAGGTCAATTATTGAGTGATTAGTGCTAACTAAGTGGCCACGTCGACAGTCGCCGGAGTCTTGCCGGCGGTGACCTCGAACCGCGGCGGAGTTTGCTCGGAACTCACCAGAGGCGGCGGATCGACGCGCCAGGGGCACCAGAGGATAGCCCATGCCCGTGCACATCTAGGGAGACCAACGGGAGGTGCGGGGGTGGCCGGAGTTCGCCGGAGTGGAACCCGCGGCGGCTGCCAGAGTTCGGGGCTGGTGCGGGTTAGCGCCGCGGTGTGTTAACGAGCGAGGCGAAGGTCTAGCGGGGCACTACGCGATGCGGGGAGTAAGTTGGACTCGCCAGGGTGACCATTTGGTCGCCGGAGCTGGGCCGACGACGAGCTCAAGCGGCGGCGGCTACGGTCGTCAAGGGGGCGACGTCTACGGCTCGAAATCAAGGGGGAGGAAGGAGGGGATCCACGCAGGAGCTCACAGCGGTTCGTTCGGTGGCCTCAGCGAGCTCGGGGAAGCGTCGGAGCAGGCGCACGGTCGCCGGCGATCTTGGTGGCCCGAGTTTGAAGAAGACGGCGGTGAGGGCATCCGGTGGTGTCCGACGTCGCTTGGCTTGGCGAGGAGGTCAAGAACGAGGTAGAGGAGCTACTGGGCATGTCGAGGGGTCGAGGAGGAGGCTCTGGGTGTGGCAACGGTGAGCGGCGGCGGCGGCTGTGTTCAGTGGGTGCGAGGGAGAGAGCCAGGGGAGAGGATGGGGACGAGAGAGAGCGAGAGAGAGTCGGGGGGTCGCGTGGCGTCCTCAGGGCGACGGGGAGACAGGTAGGGAGGCAGGATGTGGCCGGCGCGTGGCTGGCGCGCGGTGAGCACGCGCCCCTGCCTTCTGGCGCGAGGTAAGGGGTGACTGGCTGCTGCGGGTCGGCTGGGCCGGTGAAGTTGGGCCGGCTACAGGTAAGTGGGCCAGGTAGGTTCCTTTCTCCTCTCTCTTTTATTAATTGTTTCTATTTTCTATTTTCTGCAATTGTTTTGTCTTTATTAAAAATGCCAGAGCATTTCCAAAAATCCTGAAAATATTTGTGGGCACTGTTGAAATTATTCCCAACAGCCCTCAACTAGTTTCAGAATTATTAGAGAATTTAAAATATTTATAGGATTTAAATGCCCCAATTCAATTACAATATGAGTTAATTCAAAAATCCAGAAATGACCTAGAAATATGTTTATCATTTTTGGCAGAGGTTTTTACCTTTATCAGAAATGATGAACATTACCAAAGGGCATTTTGGGATCATTGAGAATATTTCATTGTGATCCTAGTTGGATTTCATTTGGTGCTAGGGTTTGAACATCCCCATTTCAGAGTTTCATAAAACTTAAACATGATGACATGATGATCATGCAAGGTCAAGCAAAGGCTAAGGCTAGGGCTGTGACAACTCACCCCCACTAAACAAGAATCTCGTCCCGAGATTCAAGATGTGAGGTAAGCAGAAAGGAGGTCACAAACTATCACAGTCTTCTCGATCCAAGTTGCACCTCATAAGGTTGTTGATTTGTTGCATACATTGATCTTGATATTCTCGCTTTTGAGATCTTCATCCATGCGATGACAATGGAAAGAAACTTTACTAGGATTGATCTTCTCGAAGATCGAGCTATACAAGATCAACTCGCGGAATGAGATGTTGGAACATCTCGAGTTGAGACACAAAACACATCGAGAGGGATGGAAGAACAAACGACGAGGTTTGATTTGTGTGCAACAATTCCACGCTTAGAAAGATGGTGGATGGTGTCAAGGTGGCAAGGAAATAATTGCCATGTCCCATAACGGGGCACCTTGGGAAAGGTGACTCGTTGGATTGTTCCCTTAAGTGGCAAAAAGAATTACTTTTGATCCATAGATCATTGAAACTCTTCATACCAACTTAAAGCAAGTTTCAATTGATCGTTTGAAAGAGCTTGAAGAAATGGCATACTCGAACTAGGATGAATGATCTGGACTACCTTGTTGGAGACAACGCAATGGATGATTTGCTTACCATCGGAGACGGATGGGACCCATGGTAAGTCCACTTTTGAAGATGATCCTGGACAACTACTACTGAGGTGCAAGTTGGGAACAAAATGCAAATGCTGGGAATGATTCTGGTAACTAGGGAAAAACTCAACAATCGAAAGTGTTTCCAATGTTTCAATGGTTATAGAATCATCGAAGAAACTAAGAGCACAAGGATCCCTAAGGAACAACTTCTATAATAAGTCGCACGAAATCCTCATGGAAAGATGGGCAAAGATACTATAATGACAGATCTTCCGGCTAGGTGTGTCGGCCAGAATATCAACCTTGTCGGGACCTACATCATAGATCCTGGAAAAGTTCCAACCATCATATCTGCCTGAGATTCAGATCTGGTTAGTAATAGGATATTTCAGACAACATGTCTGGAAAAGAAAGTTTGCAACACAAACCGACGAGATGACGTTGCGAGATTCTCAGAAAATGAACTACGATAGTAAGCTCCAAAACATGAGCCGGTTTTGCTACAAACCTGTGAACACGCTGTCCCAGACAAGCATGACCACATAGTAGTCTTATAATAAAACACTACCAAGTCCAGATGGGAACCATCAACGACGATAACGAAGTCTTTTCATAAGTCCGGATCCTAAGAAAGAACTTCTTCTCCTTGAACAAATCAATCAGTGGCTTGGTGTGCTAGGAACACATACAGAATGGAGGGGGCCAACCTATCAAACCATAGAGTACTTCGCACATATGCGTGACTAACTTGGGATGATTCTAGAGGAAACAAAACAAACCTTTCTCAAATTCATGGCGGCAAGTTACACCAAATGCACATGAATTCGAGGAAGTCACTTCTTCCATCCAAGCATATGCTTCATGAACGGAACATGAAGGCATTGTTTACAAAGTTTCCAACACTAGCTTAATGTTTAACACGAATCATGGGGGAGACAAAATGCTGCTGACGGGCTCAACAACAACTCATCGGAATTTCCATATCACTGGACTTCCACCATCATGTGAACACGGTGGTAGCATTGGTCAGACCAAAAGATGTAATGGTGTATGCTCGAGGGATCATCCACGAGTAGGACAACATTACGAACATCGTTGGTTCTGATTTGACTTGACGATAGCCCATACTCAAGTCAAAGTTTTGACAAGGCAATAGATCCAACAACTAATCACGAGGACCAATCGATGGAGATATCATTTTTCTTCAACACACACACAAAAAGATATCCCTTAACATGAACTAAGTCAGACAAGTTTCTATCTTCCAACTCTCCAAGTTGTTGTTTAGCTCAACCAACTAGCTCAGGGATATCCAACACAGATTCTTGGAGAAGGGGTGATTTATAAGAAAACCCATTTAATCACGAACTCAACATACCGGTCAGGTGACAACCAGATATTACTTCCGAGAAGATCTTCGGAAAGTCACGAACCACCGATATGTTACTAAGCTCGAGAACAATCTTGCTTTTTCAGGGCAAGACGATATGATCAAATAAGCAAGGACAGACACAGTCCCATCTCTTGATCGAAGAGTGCACCAGGAAAATGGACTAGGTAGCACGATCAATCTTAGAATGATGATTCAATAACCAACACGCTAAGAATGAGAATATTGTCCATTAACTACCAAGCAACGAGGTTGCTAGGAGTATCGATTTCACACATCACAGTTCACTTGTCAGCATTCCGGTTAAGGCAACACAGGACCTAGGAATGAACGATGATGGCGAGAGTATCACTGCATCAAGAATTCATAAGAGAAGGTGCAATTTCTCATGACGTTCCTGAAATAAAAGTGGGTAATACTTTAGGGTAGAACAAAATCAAAGCTTGATTGTATTTGATCTGCGGAATACAACTGCTTTGACCCAATCCTAGAAATGGATGAGGTACTGGAGTTTGTTTCTCCTAGTCATTCTGAACTAGAATGACTTGACGGACCACAGGAATAATAAGCACCAAGAACACTGATGCACAATTACTCCTGACTATCAATTGATAGATGATGGTTGGAATACAAATGAAGAGGGACAACTCAAGGAAACATATATCTTTCTGAGTTATGGATACAGAGGTTAGAATGTTGAGCAAAGCTCAACATTTCTCCCGGATAACCCATGC
The DNA here is from genome assembly GCF_003073215.2 of Triticum urartu. Lineage (NCBI taxonomy): Eukaryota > Viridiplantae > Streptophyta > Magnoliopsida > Poales > Poaceae > Triticum > Triticum urartu. Next base: position 404,324,216 of record NC_053024.1, read on the forward strand.
AAAAAAGTAGAACTGGCAGATTCACAATGTAGAATGGAGAACTCATTAAGAGCACTCTAGTTGTGATCTTTTGATTCAAACGAATTTCTGCCAAGGATGGTTCATGGTATTTGGAAGAATGATATACCACGGACCTCGAAGACTAACACAAAGATTACTAATATCCTAAAGGTACGAGCAACACTATCAACACGAGGTAAGTAGAGTGGATCTTGGGTCAAGAACCCAGGAGTAGAATACCTACTACTAAATGGCATCGGAATGCTTTCGAGAATGGTGGCCAGAATCATCACACTAGAACACCAAACATGGCTAGATAACTAGATGGTTTCATAAGGCACCTAGGGTCATAATAGTAGCTCCAACATATACGCCGAGGCAACGGAGTACCTCACAAACCGTGTAGTGTGCTTAATCTGGCCCAAAAGGACATCGAAAACGGAAAGAAAGGATTTGCAAATGCATCAGACTATGTAGAGACATGGGATGACTCGGACAGCATAACGGCTGTAAATGCACAAAATGATTTGAGACATCATGCAAAATGGTGGCATAACCACTCAACAACACAATATCAAGGTTCCGGGATCAACTGTCAACACACCGAAATAGTAGGAACTGAACTAAGAATTGAATCCATCAATCCTATAAGTCTATGGATTAGTAACACGTCATCCTGATAGATAGATTAGAAGGCCTAGTTCTTAAACCCCGTAGAAGAGAAGAGGATGACTCAGATCAGAAGGCCATAACATAAAGGAGTAAAAAGAGCCTTACGTTCCCTTCCACAATCAATTCCCCTACATAACTAAAGCATTTCTAGACACAACTTCGACCGGTTTGGCTTGGTAATCCTACAGACAGTAAAGCTCTGATACCAAAGCTGTCAGGACCCCGATTCCAAGTCACATCGATCTAGCCGGTAACACCTCATATCACATTGCGGCCTCACGCACGGTATTCCCACGGGTGAGGCCTAACCATGGCCTGGGACCGTTTGCGCCTTTTGGCTCACGTATATGATAGTGTCGCTAGCATCCATATGACAGAGAACCCGGGCCGACATGGCTAGTCGTGAACCCAAAGCGGCACAGACCTATGGAGACAAGCATACATGAATCACATCGAGCATGTTGGTCAGCGGTGTGTGAATCCGGGCTGCAGCACTGGGCTAACAGGACTCCGGGAACCCGGGCTGTAGCAGGCTAGGCAGGACTCTGGATGTCACCGCGTGACATTTCCCCGAAGGGACAGACACAGGAACGAAGTGAAACACATGCCGGCCAGTCAGGTGTCCTAAGCAGTAGTGCTGGGCAAACAGCACTCCGGTGAACCGGGTTGTAGCAGACTACTATGGCTCATGGAAGCACTAGACTACATTTCCCCATAAGAGAGGCTGCCAAGGATAAATAACTAGATTGTCGGATCCCACACATACCAAGCATCTCAATCATACACACAATATGCTCGATATGTGTAAATACAACATGGAATCACAACATAACTCTACAACTCAAGTATTTATTCATTAGGCTCCGAGGAGCGAGATATTACAAACATGGGTCTCATGACCCAACAGTCATAGCATACAAATCAAGCACATGCGGAAGCTTAACATGTTTGAGTACAGACATCTACAAATGAAAAGGCTAAGAAGCCTGACTATCTACCAGATCCTGCCGAGGGCACAAGATTGTAGCTGAGGTATCAAGCTAAACGTCGAAGTCCACGCAGAACTACTAGCGAGACTAAAGTCTCTCTGCAAAACACAAATTAAGCAAACGTGAGTACAAAGGTACTCAGCAAGACATACATCAGAACTAGCTACATATGCATCGGTATCAACAAGGGGGGGGGGGTGGAGTTTAACTGCAGCAAGCCAGCTTTGACTCAGTGGCTAACCTGAACTACGACTGCAAGCAACTCTTTTGAGGTGGCGCACACGAGTCCACATATTCACCATTCAATACACCACTATGGATCCGCTCCCGTCTCCCTACGAGAAGGCCATCCATAGCACTCACACTTATCTTGCGAGTTTTAGAGTATCCACTTTCACTTCTCTATGAACTGTTATAGGCAACCCAGAAGTTCTTTACCGCGGACGAGGCTATTCGAATAGATCATTTATAACCCTGCAGGGGTGTACTTCATCACACATGTTTCCACCACTTAACGTCTGCACACGACATGTGCTCGGCCGACTTCAAACGAAAGCCGACGTGGGTGTAGACCACGACCTGACTAACCGCACAAGTCTCTAGTCCAGGTTTATCGCCTATTCGGGTTCCATCTGTAAGGAAATCCGGACGGGGTGTCCTCAACGGCCCCAAACGATGTGTACAGGGTCCAGAGACGCCAAACGGGCGCCCGGCATACCCGGCCACAGTGTATCTACCACATCATAACCCACCCCTAGGGTCAGTGCTACGCACGGCCGCCAACACATAACCTACAAACACCAAAAACTAGTTGCAACTCCTGGACAGAGGACGAGAGGGGTCAGTAAGTTGAGCGGGGTCATATTTCAGGGCCCAATGCGTTGTAGTAACTGTTTCATGGATCACAAACACAGAGCTTAGTTCCTGAGGACGGCTTCAATGAGACAACCCACCATGTACTCCTACATGGCCTCTCACCGCTACCTTTACCAAATCGTGTTCACACACTTAGCTCACACATAGTAGGACATGTTCACACACCTCCGATTCATCCCCGATGAACCAGACCTGACACGACTCGATGCAATAGCAGGCATGACAAACAGCATGAATGAGTAGGCACATCAGGGCTCAAACAACTCCTACTCATGCTAGTGGGTTTCATCTATTTACTATGGCAATGACAGGTCATGCAGAGGAAAGGGGTTCAACTACCGCAGCATGTAAAAGTTGAATCGTTGTTGTCCTAATGCAGTAAAAGAGAGAAGGAGCGAGAGAGTGGGATTGTATCGGAATGAGCAAGGGGGTTTTTCTTGCCTGGCACTTCTGAAGATATCATTGGGTCTTCATCAGTGTCAACGATCACAGCGTCGGTACAACGTCTATCGAGAGGGGACAACCACCGGCAATAGAGAAGGAACACAACAAATGCAATGCACAACATGATGCATGATAATGACATGGCAATATGTTGTTGATTGAGCTAATGCAACTAGCAACATAATTAAATGAAGTTGGTTTGAACCCAAAGTTCAAATTCAAACTCCACATGTGGTTATTTAAATACCATTCATTTGATTTGTCCTAAACAGTGGCCTTAAGTTGTTCTAACATGCATGAAAATGGTACAGATGGATAGATTGGATTTTTCTGATAATTTTTCATATAAAATTCATTTCATTTGGAGTTACGGTTTAATTTCTATGAATTTTAGAAGTTTTGGGCATTTTCTGGAATTTCCTGAAAAAGAATAAATCCAGAAAATGAGTTATTGCGTCAGCACTGCGTCACTGTGACGTCAGCTGGTCAACAACGCCTAACCAGAGTCAAACCTGACAGTGGGACCCATATGTCATTGACTCAGCTAATTAATATAGTTAATTAACCTTAAATTAAGCCTAACTAAAATGTCAGTGGGGCCGGGGCCCACATGTCAGTGGCTAACCTAACTATCAGGGTTAATTAGCACTAATCTAATCTAGCTAAAGATTAACAGAGATGGGCCCGCATGTCAGTGACCATGGGGGGTCAAACCCCAGGTCAAACGAGTCAACTTCGCCGGACTTGGTCCACGGCTCGTCGCCGGCGACGCCAGAGATGGCGGAGGCGCTCGGGATCGCAACTCAGGTGACCAAATGAGTGGCGGAGAGGCTCTACGGGGAGTTGGCGATCGCGCGCATCTAACGGGGCAAGCGGGAGCAGCTGGGGTGGACTGAGCTCGTCGGAAGGGAGCTCGCGGCGGCGGCCGGAGTTCGGCCAACGGCGGTTTGCGCGTTGCGGGGCATGTCCGGAGCCATGGATGGTCGTGATCGACCCGCGGAAGTGCAACGAGTGCAGCGGTGGGCTCGGACGCGTGCTTGCACGGCCGTGGTCGCGGTGGCGACATGGCCGGCGGCGAGGAGCTATCGGCTCTGATGGCTACTGTGGTTAGAAGGCGCGGACGAGCATGGGGAGAGAGGGGAAAGGACCGGGAGCTCACGGTGAGGCCGACGACAGGCTCAGCTGGCTCGGGGACGACCGGAAGGCGACGAATCCATCGATGGAGTCCGGCGGCCGTGCTCGGGGAAGACGACTCGTGGCGGCGATGTGGGGCTCCCGCGGTGGCGTGGCTCGGGGTGGAAGATAGAGGGGGTCGAGGCGGAGCCTCTGGGCATGTCGGAGAGGCGAGGGGGAGGCGGTGGCCACGGTGGTGCACGACGGCGGTGACGGGCGCATTCGGGGAGAGAGCAGAGAAGGGGGAGGGAGCCGTGGGAGAGTGAGAGGTCCAGGGGAAGGGTGGGGCGATGCACGTGGCGCTTGGGGTAGACTCCAGTGGCGGAAAGCAAGCAGGAGGTGGCCGGACGTGTGCTCGCGCGCGCCGGCCACGCGCTTATCCTCCTGGCAAGGGGAAGACGACAGGGAGGAGCCCCTGGTGGGCTGGGCCGGCCAGCTACAGTGTTGGGCCGGTTGGTGGGCGCCAGGTAAATTTCTCTGCTCTGTTTTATTTCTGTTCTGTTTCCTTTTATTAATTCATTTTGCCACAGTTTTGAACTCCAAACAATTGAAAACAGTGACAACATTCCTCTGAATATTTTTATATTGCACAATGGGATTATCCAGTGGCACATAAATTATTTCAGAGTTATCTGAAATTATATTCCGTATATTAAGAATGTAAACCCAAATCCAAATACAATATTGATTTAAATTCAATGCCCAAATAATTCCTTAAAAATGTTCATTATTTTCGGTTTGGAACAAAGCCCTTGCCAAAAATACCAAATATCAGTAAGGATCATTTTTGGTTGCATTGAATGCAAATTTTAGTTGAACCTAGTTTGATTCAAGTGGTGCTAGGGTTTCAACATCCCCATTTCAAATTTCCATGAAAGCTAAACATGATGCAGGTAGGATGCAAACACTAGGTAGCACCAGAAGCTAGGGATGTGACAACTCACCCCTACTAAACAAGAATCTCATCCCGAGATTCAAGTCGTGAGGTAAGAAGACAAAGGGACACAAGCTAATACAATCTTCACGATCCAGATGTCTTTCTCGCGGATGTGGATTCATTGCATCACCTTGATCTCGACGTCTTGCTTTGAAAACTACATCCAACATGACAACGAGGAGAAAGGGAGGATTTTAGAAGAATCGATCTTCTTGAGGTTCGAGCAACTTAGGATCATCTTGATGATCACAAGATCAACTCACGGGATGAGACATAGAAACGTCTCTGGAGCTGAGAGGCAAAACTTGCATCAGGAGCGACAGAAGAAACAATTTGATGAGGGTTTCAAAGTAGCGAGGGAAATTGCCATGATTCCAAAACAGGGCACCTCGGGGAAGGTGACTCAAAGAACTATTCCCTTAAGTGGCAAAAAGAATTACTTTTGATCCATAGATCATTGAAACTCTCTATACCAGCCTAAGGGAAATCTCAATCGATCGTCTAGAAGAGTTCGAAGGAGTGGCATACTCAGACTAGGATGGATGATGTGGACTACCTTGTTGAAGACAACGCAATGGATGATTTTTGCTTATCATCGGAAATGGATGGGACCCGTGGTAGGACCACTTTTGAAGATGATCCTTGACAGCAACTGCTAAGAAGGACAACCCATAGGAAATTGGCACAATGGGGTGCAAACTGGGAACAAAATGCAAATGTTGGGAATGTTGCAACCATCATATCTGCCTGAGATTCAGATCTGGTTAGAAACAGGATACTTCAGACTCACATGTCTGAAAAGAAGAGTTTTCAATACAAGTCGACGAGATAACGTTGCGAGACTCTCGGGAGATGAACTACGATAGCAAGCTCCAAAACATGAGCAGGTTTTGCTACACACCTGTGAACACACTATCCTAGACAAGCGTGACCATGTGGCAGTCTTATAACAAAACACTACCGAGTTCAGGGGGAACCATAATTGAGGATATTGAAGTCCTTGCATAAGGCATGCTCTTAAGAAGGAACTTCCTTTCCTTGAACCAATCAATCAGTGGCTTGGTGTGCTAGGAGATACACATGGAATGAAGATGATCAGTCTATCAGATCATAGAATACTTTGCAAATGCATGACTGACTTGGGATGATTCCAGAGGAAGCAAAACAAACTTTCTCGGATTCACGGTGGTAGCTTACATCAAATGCACGTGAGTCAAAGGAGGTCACTTCTTTCATCCAAACATATACTTCATGAATGGGGCATGAAGAAAATGCTTACACAAGTTTCCAACACTACCTAGATGTTCAACACAAATCATGGAGGAGACAAAATGCTGCTGATGGGCTCAATAGCAACTCATCGGAATTTCCATATCACTGGACTTCCACCATTATGTGAACAATGTGATAGTATTGGTCATACCAAAAGATGTAATGGTGTATGCTCGAGGAGTCAACCAAGAGTAGACAACATTACGAATATCGTTGGTTTTGATTTGATTTGAGGATAGCCCACACTCAAATCAAGGTTGGACAAGATGATAGATTCAAGAACTGATCACGAGGATCAATCGATGAAGATATCATCTTTCTTCAACACACACACAACACAAGGATATCCCTTCCGAAATGAACTAAGTGGGAAAAGCTTTCATCTTCCAACTCTTCAAGTTGTTGTTTAGCTCAACCGACTAGTTCAGGGTATCCAACACAGAACCTTGGAGAATGGGTGGTTTGCAAGAAACCAACTTGATCACGAACTCAACATAGCGGTCGGGTGACAACCTGGTAATACTTCCGAGAAGATATTCGGAACATCACAAACCACCATATGTCTCTAAGCTCGAGATCAATCTTGCTTTTCAAGGCAAGACAACATGATCAGAAGAGCAAGGGATTCAATCCTAACTCAAAGATCGAGGAGTGCACCAGGAAATATGGACTAGGTAGCAAGATTAATCTTAGAATGGTAGTTCAATAACCAACACACTAAGAATGAGAATATTGTCCATTTGCTACCAAGAAACGAGTTGCTCGGAGTATTGATTTCACACATCACGATTCACTTGTCGGCATTCTGGTTACAATAACACGGAAAACGAGGAACGAAAAATGATGGCAAGAAGTATCACTACGTCAAGAATGTATAAGAGATGGTGCAATTCTCATGACATTCCTCGCATAAAGTGGGTAATACTTCAGGGTAGAACATAACAAAACTTGATTGCATTTGATCTACGGAATACAACTGCTTTGACCCAATCCTGGATATGGATGAGGTACTGGAGTTTGTTTCTCCTAGTCATTCTGAAATAGAATGGCTTAACAGACCACAAGAATAATAAGCATCGATAACATGGATGCACAATTACTCCTGACTATCAATTGATAGGCGATGGTCGGAATACAAATGAAGAGGGACAACTCAAGAGGACGTATATCCTTCTGAGTTGTGGATGCATAGATTAATATGTCGAACCAAGTTCAACAAGTTTCTTCCAGATAACCCATGCAGGAAGGTAGGACTGGCAGAATCACAATTATGAATGGAGAACTCCTCAAGAGTACTCTGATTGTGATATTTTGGTTCAAAGTACTTCTGCCTTAATGGTTCATGGTATTGGAATAAAGAAATACCACGGACCTCGAGGACTGTCGCAAGGTTACTAATATCCTAAAGGAACGAGCAAACACTATCAACAGGAGGTAAGTAGGGTGAATCTCGAGTTCAAGAACCCAGGAATAGAATACCTACTACTAAATGGCATCACGGGATGCTTTCGAGAATGGTGGCCAGAATCATCACACCGGAACACAAAACATGGCTAGATTACTAGGTGACTCCCTAAAACACCTAGGGTCATGATAATAGCTCCAACATATATGTCGAGGCAACAAAGTACCTCAACTCACCGATAGTGTGATTAATCTGGCCCAAAAGGACATCGGAAACGGGAAGAAGGGATTTGCAAATGCATCAGACTATTTAGAAACCTGGGATGACTCGGACAGCATAACGGCTGTAAATGCTCAAAAATATTTGAGACATCCTGCAAAATGGTGGCATAACCACTCAACATCACAATATCAAGGTTCCGAGACCAATTATGAACACACAGAAGTAAAAGAAACTGAACTGAGACTTGAATCCAACAATCCTACAAGTCTACGGATTAGTAACACGTGATCTTGATAGAAAGATGAGAAGCCTAGTTCTTAATCCCCGTAGAAGAGAAGAGGGTGACTCAGATCAGAAGGGCATAAGGTAAAGGAGTAAAAAGATCCTTATGTTCACTTCCACAATCAATTCCCTTATATAGCTAAAGCATTTCTAGAGTCAACTTCAACCAGTTTGGCTTGGTAATCCAACAGGCAGTCAGGCTCTGATACCAACGCTGTCAGGACCCCGATTCCAAGTCACATCAATCTAGCCGGCAACACCTCGTATCACTTTGCGACCTCACGCACGGTATTCCCACGGGTGTCGCCTTACCATGGCCCGGGACCGTTTGCCCCTTTTGGCTCATGTATATGATAGTGTCGCTAGCATCCATATGACAGAGAATCCGGGCCGACATGGCTAGTCGTGAACCCAAAGCGGCACTAACCTATGGGGACAGGCATACATGAATCACATCGAGCATGTCGGTCAGCAGCCTGTGAATCTGGGCTGTAGCACTTGGCTAACAGGACACCGGGAACCCGGGCTGTAGCAGGCTAGGCAGGACTCCGGATGTCACCGCGTGACATTTCCCCGAAGGGACAGACACAGGAATGAAGTGAAACACATGCCGGCCAGTCAAGTGTCCTGAGCAGTAGTGCTGGGCTAACAGGACTCCGGTGAACAGGGCCGTAGCAGACTACTATTGCTCATGGAAGCACTAGACTACATTTCCCCATAAGAGAGGCTGCCAAGGATAAATAACTAGATTGTCGGATCCCACACATACCAAGCATTTCAATCATACACACAATATGCTCGATATGTGGAAATACAACATGGCATCACAACATAACTCTACAACTCAAGTATTTATTCTTTAGGCTCCGAGGAGCGAGATATTACAAACATTGGTCTCATGACCCAACAGTCATAGCATACAAATCAAGCACATGCGTAAGCTTAACATGTCTGAGTACAAACATCTACAAATGAAAAGGCTAAGAAGCCTGACTATCTACCAGATCCTGCCGAGGGCACAAGATCGTAGCTGAGGTATCAAGCTAAACGTCGAAGTCCACGCGGAACTACTAGCGAGACTGAAGTCTCTCCGCAAAACACAAATTAAGCAAACGTGAGTACAAAGGTACTCAGCAAGACTTATATCAGAACTAGCTACATATGCATCAGTATCAACAAGGGGGGTGGTGGAGTTTAACTACAGCAAGCCAGCTTTGACTTAGTGGCTAACCTGAACTACGACGGCAGGCAACTCTTTTGAGGTGGCGCACACGAGTCCACACATTCACCATTCAATACACCACTATGGATCCGCTCCCGTCTCCCTATGATAAGGCCATCCATAGTACTCATAGTTATCTTGCGAGTTTTAGAGTATCCACTTTCACTTGTCTATGAACTGTTATAGGCAACCCAGAAGTCCTTTACCGCGGACACGGTTATTCGAATAGATCATTTATAACCCTGTAGGGGTGTACTTCGTCACACATGTTTCCACCACTTAGCGTCTTCACACGACATGTGCTCGGCAGACTTCAAGCGAAAGCCGACGTGGGTGTAGACCACGACCTGACTAACCACACAAGTCTCTCGTCCAGGTTTATCGCCTATTCGGGTTCCATCCGCAAGGAAATCCGGCCGGGGTGTCCTCAACGGACCCAAATGATGTGTACAGGGTCCCGAGACGCCAGACGGGCGCCCGGCATACCCGGCCACAGTGTATCTACCGCATCATAGCCCACCCCTAGGGTCAGCGCTACGCACGGCCGCCAACACATAACCTACAAACACCAGAAACTAGTTGCAACTCCTGGACAGAGGATGAGAGGGGTCAGTAAGTCGAGTGGGGTCATATTTCAGGGCCCAATGCGTGGTAGTAACTGTTTCATGGATCACAAACACAGAGCTCAGTTCCTGAGGACGGCTTCAATGAGACAACCCACCATGTACTCCTACATGGCCTCTCACTTCTACCTTTAACAAATTGTGTTCACACACTTAGCTCACACACAGTAGGACATGTTCACACACCTCCGATTCATCCCCAGTGAACCAGACCTGACACGACTCTATGCAATAGCAGGCATGACAAACAGCATGAATGAGTAGGCACATCAGGGTTCAAACAACTCCTACTCATGCTAGTGGGTTTCATCTATTTACTGTGGCAATGACAGGTCATGAAGAGGAAAAGGGTTCAACTACCGGGGCATGTAACAGTTGAATCGTTGTTGTCGTAATGCAGTAAAAGAGAGCACGGGCGAGAGAGTGGGATTGTATCGGAATGAGCAAGGGGGTTTTGCTTGCCTGGCACTTCTGAAGATATCATTGGGTCTTCGTCAGTGTCAACGATCACATCGTCGGTACAACGTCTATCGAGAGGGGACAACCACCGGCAACAGAGAAGGAACACAATCAATGCAATGCACAACATGATGCATGATAATGACTTGGCAATATGTTGTTGATTGAGCTAATGCAACTAGCAACACAATTAAATGAAGTTGGTTCGAACCCAAAGTTCAAATTCAAACTCCACATGTGGTTATTTAAATACCATTCATTTGATTTGTCCTAAACAGTGGCCTTAAGTTGTTATAACATGCATGAAAATGGTACAGATGGGTAGATTGGATTTTTCTGATAATTTTTCATATATAATTTATTTCATTTGGAGTTACGGTTTAATTTCTATGATTTTTAGAAGTTTTGGGCATTTTCTGGAATTTCCTGAAAAAGAATAAATCCAGAAAATGAGATATTGAGTCAGCACTGCATCACTGTGACGTCAGCTGGTCAACAACGCCTAACCAGAGTCAAACCTGACAGTGGGACCCATATGTCATTGACTCAGCTAATTAATATAGTTAATTAACCTTAAATTAATCCTAACTAAAATGTCAGTGGGGCCGGGGCCCACATGTCAGCGGCTAACCTAACTATCAGGTTTAATTACACTAATCTAATCTAGCTTAAGATTAACAGAGACGGGCCCGCACGTCAGTGACCCTGGGAGGTCAAACCCCAGGTCAAACGAGTTAACTTCGCCGGACTTGGTCCACGGCTCGTCGCCGGCGACACTAGAGACGGCGGAGGCGCTCGGAATCGCAATCAGGTGACCAAATGAGCGGTGGAGAGGCTCTACGGGGAGTTGGCGATCGCGCGCATCTAACGGGGCAAGCGGGAGCAGCTCGGGTGGACTGAGCTCGTAGGAAGGGAGCTCGCGGCGGCGCCCGGAGTTCGGCCAACGGCGGTTTGCGCGTTGCGGGGCCTGTCTGGAGCCGTGGATAGTCGTGATCGACCCGCGAAAGTGCAACGAGTGCAGTGGTGGGCTCGGACACGTGCTTGCACGGCCGTGGTCGCGGTGGCGACATGGCCGGCGGCGAGGAGCTATCGGCTCCGATCGCTACGGTGGTTAGAAGGCGCGGATGGGCATGGGGAGAGAGGGGAAAGGACCGGGAGCTCATGGTGAGGCTGACGATAGGCTCAGCTGGCTCAAGGACGACCGGAAGGCGACGAATCCGTCGATGGAGTCCGGCGGCCGTGCTCGGGGAAGACGACTCGCGGCGGTGACATGGGGCTCCCGCGGTGGCTTGGCTCGGGGTGGAACATAGAGGGGGTCGAGGCGGAGCCTTTGGGCATGTCGGGGAGGCGAGGGGGAGGCGGTGGCCACGGTGGTGCATGTCGGCGGCGACGAGCGCGTTCGGGGAGAGAGCAGAGAAGGGGGAGGGAGCCGTGGGAGAGTGAGAGGTCCATGGGAAGGGCGGGGCGATGCACGTGGTGCTCGGGGTAGACTCCAGCGGCGGCAAGCCAGCAGGAGGTGGCCGGACGCGTGCTCGCGCGCGCCGGCCACGCGCTCATCCTCCTGGCAAGGGGAAGACGATAGGGGGAGCCCCTGGTGGGCTGGGCCGGCCAGCTACAGTGCGGGGCCGGTTGGTGGGCGCCAGGTAAATTTCTCTGCTCTATTTTATTTCTGTTCTGTTTCCTTTTATTAATTCATTTTGCCACTGTTTTGAACTCCAAACAATTGAAAACAGTGACAACATTCCTCTGAATATTTTTATATTGCACAATGGGATTATCCAGTGGAACATAAGTTATTTTAGAGTTATCTGAAATTATATTCCATATATTAAGAATATAAACCCAAATCCAAATACAATATTGATTTAAATTCAATGCCCAAATAATACCTTAAAAATTTTCTTTATTTTTGGTTTGGAACAAAGCCCTTGCCAAAAATACCAAATATCAGTAAGGATCATTTTTTGTTTCATTGAGTGAAAGTTTTAGTTGAACCTAGTTTGATTCAAGTGGTGCTAGGGTTTCAACATCCCCATTTCAAATTTCCATGAAAGTTAAACATGATGCAGGCAGGATGCAAACACTAGGCAGCACTAGAAGCTAGGGATGTGACAACTAGAGTTTTGTAGTTTCACCCAGGGTAAGATGGCTGTTGATGCTTACAGTAGAGAGTTTGAGAACCTTGCCCGCTATGCTACAGAAGAAGTGTCCACGGACGCCAAGAAGCAGGCTAGGATCCGGAAGGGTCTCAACCCCAAGTTGCGTTGTGATCTCCACTTGCATCATTGCAGTACATTCCAGGCTCTTGTGAACAAGGCCATTAATGCAGAGACACCTCAACTCACTTACGAGGAGTCTCATAAGCACACCAGTGGTTTGGGTTCTTCCTCCGGTTCTACTTCGCAGAAGCGCCAGATTTGGGTTCCGAAGTCCGCTCTTCCACCCGGTTATACACCAAGGCCATCTTGTGTGGCACCTCACCCAATTCAGCAGTATGCTCCACCCAGACCTATTGGTAGACCGCCTGTCGATGCGGGTCCACGTCCTACTTCAGGGACTTGCTTCACATGCAGAGAGCCAGGGCACTATGCACGTGACTGCTCTCAAACCAATTATGCTCCACCCCAGCCTGAGAAGTCGGTTGGCCGTGGTAAGCCATCACGCAAGATGATTAGTGTCAAGTCAGCTCCCGCTGAACGTGGATGTGTGCATCACGTCTCAGCTAAAGACGCTCATGATGATCCGGATGTCGTTCTTGGTACACTCCTTGTCAACTATCATCCAGCTTCAGTTCTGTTCCATACTGGAGCATCTCACTCCTTCATATCCAAAGGCTATGCTTGTTTGCACGACATGTCATTTTGTGATATGCCAAATCCACTTGAAATCCAAACTCCAGGGTCTAGATGACAAACTACCAGAATAAGACATGGTAATGAAATTCTTATTGACAGACTTGTATTCCTTGCATCACTTATAGCCCTCAAGTCTACAGATATTAACATCATCTTGGGTATGGACTGGATGAAAGCTCATCATGCCAAGATTGATTGTTACACAAGGTCTGTCCAGCTTACACACCCATCTGGCAAGATAGTCACCGTCTCCACTAGAGTTGCAAAGCGTCAGCTCTATTCCCTTAATGCCAACCCTCTTCCAGACCTTGAAGATATTCCGGTAGTCCGTGACTTTCCGGATATCTTTCCAGAGGAACTGCCCGGTATTCCACCTGACAGAGATGTAGAGTTTGTCATAGATCTTATCCCAGGAACCGCTCCAATCTCTAGGAGACCTTACAAGATGGCACCCTTAGAACTAGCTGAGCTTAAGAAACAACTCGATGACTCCTTGCAAAAGGGTTTCATCCGTCCTAGTTCTTCTCCCTGGGCTTGCCACATTCTCTTCGTCAAGAAGAAGGATGGTACGGACCGAATGGTTGTAGATTATCGTCCTGTTAATTTGGTCACGGTAAAGAACAAGTATCCGCTCCCAGGATCAACGATCTGTATGATCAGCTCGCTGGATCCTCAGTCTTTTCCAAGATGGATTTGAGGTTAGGCTACCACCAAATCAAGATCAGAAATGGGGACATTCCTAAGACGGATTTTGTCACTCGTTATGGTCAGTACGAGTACACCATCATGTCCTTTGGTCTAACCAATGCTCCAGCTACATTCTCTCGCTTGATGAACACGATTTTCATGGAGTACTTAGATTAGTTCATCGTGGTTTACCTCGATGATATTCTTATTTACTCGAAGAACGAGGAAGAGCATACCGAACATCTTAGACTTGTGTTAGAGAAACTCAGAGAGCACCGCCTTTATGCCAAGTTCTCCAAGTGCGAATTTTGGTTGCCAGAAGTGACCTACCGGGGCCACGTGATATCTGGTAAGGGCATTGCTATCAATCCCGAGAGAGTTCAGGCCATTCTTGATTGGACTCCGCCTGAAACGGTTAAGCAAGTTAGGAGTTTCCTTGGTCTAGCCAGTTATTGTCGCCGCTTCGTGGAGAACTTCTCCAAAGTGGCCAAACCTCTCACGGGACTTCTCAAGAAAGATAAAAAGTTTGAGTGTACCACGAAACGCTTGATCTCCAAGATAACCTCACTTATCGAGAGTACCCCGTCCGCATTCTGGATCAAGCCGAGCGTGTCACTCGACGTCATAACATCAAGTTTCTCAAGGTTCAGTGGTCTCATCATTCCGAGAGAGAGACGGGGGGTAGCATGGCGACACCAGAGGCGTCCAGGCCCTCGAGGGGGCGAGGCAGGCAGGCAGGAGGTGGCCGGCGTGTGCTCGCGCGCGGTGGCCACGCGCGTGCGTCCTCCTGGCGGGAGGTGGAGGACGACTGGCACTGGCCAGTCGGCTGGGCTGGCCTATTGGGCCACTGGGCCAGGCCGGCTGCACAGTGCCAGGCCGCGGTAACCCAGGTAAGCAATTTTCCATTTTTGTTTCTTTTCTATTTTCTGACATTTGTTTCTGATTTTGTAAAGTACTAAATCATTTTATTTTCTTCTGACAATTTTTGCAGGGGCCTAAGGGATTATTCCAAAGCCCCTCACCAAAATTCAGAATTATTGGACAATATTTTATATATATATAAATATTTATCCAATGCAAATAATTACTGGATTAATTCCAAATGTCCAAAATAAATATTTATGAGTTCCTAAAAATATTGGTTTGATTTTTATCTCTGTCCAATATTTTCAGAGAGCAACATGAGCATTTTCTTGGACCCTTTTGGAGCAATTTTTACTTGGGTCATTTTCAGAAATGATTCTGAGGGTTTCACAAATCCCCATTTCAATTTTTAAATGGAATTTAAACATGATGCAAACATGAAGGCTAGCCTAGGTCATACCAGAACTAGGGATGTGACAACTCGCTCACATCCCTAGCTTCTGGTGCTGCCTAGTGTTTGCATCCTGCCTGCATCATGTTTAACTTTCATGGAAATTTGAAATGGGGATGTTGAAACCCTAGCACCACTTGAATCAAACTAGGTTCAACTAAAATTTGCATTCAATGAAACCAAAAATGATCCTTACTGATATTTGGTATTTTTGGCAAGGGCTTTGTTCCAAACCAAAAATAATGAACATTTTTAAGGAATTATTTGGGCATTGAATTTAAATCAATATTGTATTTGGATTTGGGTTTATATTCTTAATATATGGAATATAATTTCAGATAACTCTGAAATAATTTATGTGCCACTTGATAATCCCTTTGTGCAATATAAAAATATTCAGAGGAATGTTGTCACTATTTTCAATTGTTTGGAGTTCAAAACAGTGGCAAAATGAATTAATAAA
Source organism: Triticum urartu (assembly GCF_003073215.2). NCBI lineage: Eukaryota > Viridiplantae > Streptophyta > Magnoliopsida > Poales > Poaceae > Triticum > Triticum urartu. The sequence goes on from NC_053024.1 coordinate 404,340,112, forward strand.
AGGAAACAGAACAGAAATAAAACAGAGCAGAGAAATTTACCTGGCGCCCACCAACCAGCCCAGCACTGTAGCTGGCTGGCCCAGCCCACCAGGGGCTCCTCCCTGTCGTCTTCCCCTTGCCAAGAGGACGAGCGCGTGGCCGGCGCGCGCGAGCACGCGTCCGGCCACCTCCTGCTTGCTTGCCACCGCTGGAGTCTACCCCGAGCACCACGTGCATCGCCTGCCCTTCCCCTGGACCTCTCACTCTCCCACGGCTCCCTCCCCCTTCTCTGCTCTCTCCCCGAACGTGCCCGTCGCCGCCAGCGTGCACCACCCTAGCCACCGCCTCCCCCTCGCCTCTCCGACATGCCCAGAGGCTCCGCCTCGACCCCCTCTATCTTCCACCCCGAGCCACGCCACCGCGGGAGCCCCACATCGCCGCCACGAGTCATCTTCCCTGAGCACGGCTGCCGGACTCAATCGACGGATTCGTCGCCTTTCGGTCGTCCCCGAGCCAGCTGAGCCTGTCGTCAGCCTCACCGTGAGCTCCCGGTCCTTTCCCCCCTCTCCCCGTGCCCGTCCGCGCCTTCTAACGACCGTACCCATCAGAGCCGATAGCTCCTCGCCGCCGGCCATGTCGCCACCATGACCACGGCCGTGCAAGCACGCGTCCGAGCCCACCGCTGCACTCGTTGCACTTCCGCAGGTCGATCACGACCATCCACGGTTCTGGACATGCCCCGCAATGCACAAACCGCCATTGGCCGAATTCCGGCGCTGCCGCGAGCTCCCTTCCGATGACCTCAATCCACCCCAGCTGCTCCTGCTTGCCCCGTTAGATGCGCGCGATCGCCAGCTCCCCGTAGAGCCTCTCTGTCGCTCATTTGGTCGCCTGAGTTGCGATTCTGAGCGTCTCCGCCATCTCTGGCGTCGCCGGCGATGAGCCGTGGACGAAGTACGGCGAAGTTGACTCGTTTGACCTGGGGTTTGACCCCCCAGGGTCACTGACATGCGGGCCTATCTCTGTTAATCTTTAGCTAGATTAGATTAGTGCTAATTAACCCTGATAGTTAGGTTAGCCGCTGACATGTGGGCCCCGGCCCCACTGACATTTTAGTTAGGCTTAATTTAAGGTTAATTAACTATATTAATTAGCTGAGTCAATGACATATGGGTCCCACTGTCAGATTTGACTCTGGTTAGGCGCTGTTGACCAGCTGACGTCACAGTGACGCAGTGCTGATGCAATAACTCATTTTCTGGATTTATTCTTTTTCAGGAAATTCCAGAAAATGCCCAAAACTTCTAAAAATAATATAAATTAAACCGTAACTCCAAATGAAATAAATTATATATAAAAAATTATCAGAAAAATCCAATCTATCCATTTGTACCATTTTCATGCATGTTAGAACAACTTAAGGCCACTGTTTAGGACAAATCAAATGAATGGTATTTAAATAACCACATGTGGAGTTTGAATTTGAACTTTGGGTTCAAACCAACTTCATTTAATTGTGTTGATTGTTGCATTAGCTCAATCAACAACATATTGCCATGTCATTATCATGCATCATGTTGCGCATTGCATTGATTGTGTTCCTTCTCTGTTGCCGGTGGTTGTCCCCTCTCGATAGACGTTGTACCGACGATGTGATCGTTGACACTGATGAAGACCCAATGATATCTTCAGAAGTGCCAGGCAAGCAAAAACCCCTTGTTCATTCCGATACAACCCCACTCTCTCGCTCCTGCTCTCTTTTACTGCATTAGGACAACAACGATTCAACGGTTACATGCTGCGGTCGTTGAACCCCTTTCCTCTCCATGACCTGTCATTGCCACAGTAAATAGATGAAACCCACTAGTATGAGTAGGAGTTGTTTGAACCCTGATGTGCCTACTCATTCATGCTGTTTGTCATGCCTGCTATTGGATAGAGTCGTGTCAGGTCTGGTTCATCGGGGATGAATCGGAGGTGTGTGAACATGTCCTACTGTGTGTGAGCTAGGTGTGTGAACACGATTTGGTAAAGGTAGCGGTGAGAGGCCATGTAGGAGTACATGGTGGGTTGTCTCATTGAAGCCGTCCTCAGGAACTGAGCTCTGTGTTTGTGATCCATGAAACAGTTACTACCATGCATTGGGCCCTCAAATATGACCCCGCTCGACTTACTAACCCCTCTCGTCCTCTGTCCAGGAGTTGCAACTAGTTTCTGGTGTTTGTAGATTATGTGTTGGCGGCCGTGCGTAGTGCTAAGCCTAGGGGTGGGCTATGATGCGGTAGATACACTGTGACCGGGTATGTCGGGCGCCCGTTTGGCATCTCGGGACCCTGTACACATCGTTTGGGGCCGTTGAGGACACCCTGGCCGGATTTTCTTGCGGATGGAACCCGAATAGGCGACAAACCTGGACTAGAGACTTGTGCGGTTAGTCAGGTCGTGGTCTACACCCACATCGGCTTTCGCTTGAAGTCTGCCGAGCACATGTCGTGTGCAGACGCTAATTGGTGGAAACATGTGTGACGAAGTAAACCCCTGCAGGGTTATAAATGATCTATTCAAATAGCCGTGTCCGCGGTAAAGGACTTCTGGGTTGCCTATAACAGTTCATAGACAAGTGAAAGTGGATACTCTAAAACTCGCAGGATAAGTGTGAGTGCTATGGATGGCCTTCTCATAGGGAGACGGGAGCGGATCCATAGTGGTGTATTGAATGGTGAATATGTGGACTCGTGTGCGCCACCTCAAAAGAGTTGCTTGCAGTCGTAGTTCAGGTTAGCCACTGAGTCAACGCTGGCTTGCTGTAGTTAAACTCCACCCCCCTTGTTGATACCGATGCATATGTAGCTAGTTTGATGTAAGTCTTACTGAGTACCTTTGTACTCATGTTTGCTTAATTTGTGTTTTGCAGAGAGACTTCAGTCTCGCTAGTAGTTCCACGTGGACTTCGACGTTTAGTTTGATACCTCAGCTATGATCTTGTGCCCTCGGCAGGATCTGGTAGATAGTGAGGCTTCTTAGCCTTTTCATTTGTAGATGTCTGTACCCAGACATGTTAAGCTTCCGCATGTGCTTGATTTGTATGCTATGACTGTTCGGTCATGAGACCCATGCTTGTAATATCTCGCTCCTCGGAGCCTAAAGAATAAATACTTGAGTTGTAGAGTTATGTTGTGATGCCATGTTGTATTTACACATATCGAGCATATTGTGTGTATGATTGAAATGCTTGGTATGTGTGGGATCCGACAATCTAGTTGTTTATCCTTGGCAGCCTCTCTTATGGGGAAATGTAGTCTAGTGCTTCCATGATCCATAGTAGTCTGCTACAGCCCGGTTCACGGGAGTCCTGTTAGCCCAGCACTACAGCTCAGGACACTTTACTGGCCGGCATGTGTTTCACTTCGTTCCTGTGTCTGTCCCTTCGGGGAAATGTCACGCGGTGACATCCGGAGTCCTTCCTAGCCTGCTACAGCCTGGGTTCCTGGAGTCCTATTAGCCCAGTGCTACAGCCCGGATTCACACACTGCTGACCGACATGCTCGATGTGATTCATGTATGCCTGTCCCCATAGTTTAGTGCCCTTCCTCTCTTCATCCTAGTCCACCAAAACCTCTGGCATAGGTCTTGATAGATTTGAGTACAACTGGGATGAATGGTGAGAGGAGATTCATGAGCTTCCTTATGAATCAACTGCCGTAGGTGTTGTTTCTTGGGAACCACCAAGCGGTTCTCGCAGAAGACAACACCTCGCTCATCCATGGAAAAACATCTAGCAACTCCTTTAGCAATGTTTTCCTTAATCCGGGATATGCCCTTATCACGCTTCTGGGCAGCTATGATTTGATCCGTAAGGTTAGGCTTCGCCACCAGGGTGGATAGGAATCCTCGAGGAACAATGTGAAGATTAAGCTTACGAAATTCCTCATGGAGAAGTGGTTGACTTTGTTGTAACATCAAGTCATTACAATAGGATTTACGACTTAGCGCATCAGCCATGACATTGGCCTTGCCCGGGGTGTAAGTTATTTCTAAGTCGTAATCCGAGATCAACTCGACCCAACGTCGTTGCCTGAGATTCAAATCCGGTTGGGTGAAGATATATTTCAAACTTTGGTGATCCGTGAAGATCTCGCAACGATTACCGAGAAGGTAATGTCGCCAAGTTTTGAGTGCATGGACTACAGCTGCAAGCTCTAGATCATGTGTGGGATAGTTTTCCTCATGTGGGTGTAATTGCCGTGAGGCATGGGCAATTACCTGACGATCTTGCATGAGTCTGCAACCTAGTCCTTGTCGCGAGGCGTCGCAATAGATAATAAAGTCCTTGGAGAAATCTGGTGGTACCAGTACGGGAGCAGATGTCAGGCGTCTTTTTAGTTCCTGAAAGCTAAACTCGCACTGTGGGGTCCACTCGAACTTTTTATCTTTCTTGAGGAGTTCAGTTAGAGGTTTAGCAACCTTGGAGAAATTCTCGACGAAGCGGCGGCAATAGCTCGCTAAGCCAAGGAAACTCCGAACTTGCTTGACCGTCTCAGCTGGAGTCCAATCAAGGATGGCTTGAACTCGCTCGGTATTGACAGCAATACCCTTACCAGAGATTACATGGCCTAGATAGGTCACTTCTGGCAACCAAAATTCACACTTGGAGAATTTGGCATAAAGGTGATTCTCTCGAAGTTTCGTCAATACCAGCCTTAGATGTTCGACATGTTCCTCTTCATTCTTGGAGTAGATGAGTATATCATCGAGGTATACTACGACGAATTTATCCAAATACTCCATGAAGACCGAGTTCATTAACCAAGAGAAGGTGGCTGGGGCATTGGTTAAACTGAAGGACATGACGGTGTACTCGTATTGGCCATAACAAGTAACAAAGGCCATTTTGGGAATGTCCCCATTTCTGATTTTGATTTGATGGTAGCCCAACCTCAAATCCATCTTGGAAAAGACCGAGGATCCAGCGATCTGATCATACAGATCGTTGATTCTGGGAAGCGGATACTTGTTCTTGATAGTGACCAAGTTGACAGGTCGGTAATCGACAACCATCCGATCCGTTCCATCCTTCTTCTTTACGAAGAGGATGGGGCAATCCCAAGGAGAGGAACTAGGACAGATGAAACCCTTTTTCAAGGACTCGTCGAGTTGGTTCTTAAGCTCGGCTAGTTCTAAGGGTGCCATCTTATAGGGTCTTCTAGAAATTGGAACGGTTCCTGGAACAAGGTCTATCACGAACTCGACATCCCTGTCAGGTGGAACACCTGGCAGTTCTTCTGGAAAGACATCCAGAAATTCTCGGACTACCAGAATATCCTCAAGGTCTGGAACGGGGTTGGCATTTAAGGAGTAAAGCTGGCGCTTGGCCACTCGAGTTAAGACATTGACTATCTTGCCCGATGGGTGAGTAAGTTGAACGGTTCTAGTGGCACAATCAATCTTAGCATAATGAGTTGACATCCAGTCCATACCCAAGATGATGTTTATGTCCGAGGACTTGAGAGCTATTAAGGATGCAAGGAAGACAAGTCTATCAACAAGAATTTCATTCCCATGGCTTACTCTAGAAGTTTGCCATCTAGAGCCAGGGGTTTGAATTTCCATGGTAGTGGGCATGTCACAGAATGTTGTGTTATGCAATCGAGCATAGCTCTCAGATATGAATGAATGAGATGCTCCGGTATCGAAAAGAACAGATGCCGGATGGAAATTAACAAGGAGCGTACCAAGGATGACGTTAGGATCCTCATGAGCCTCCTCGGCTGAGACATAGTTGACATGGCCACGTGAAGTGGTGACCGGCTTGGCGTTGAATGTCTTTCCCGCTGGCTTACCATGACCAACGGACTTTCCAGACCGATTGGGGTTGTTGTTCTGGGGACACTCTCGACTATAGTGACCCGGCTCTCCACACTTGAAACATGTCACAACATTGGGGCGTGGAGCAGCATTAGCAGCGGGGCCACCATAGGGCTTGGGCGGTGCAAACTGCTGGTTGGGACGAGGCGCCTCAAAGGATGGCCTCGGAATGAACCTGGGTGGCAGTGTCATGCTTGGAATCCACACCCGGCGCTTCTGAGAACTAGAGCCGGATGAAGAGCCAAAATCACAAGAGTGCTTGCGTGAAGCGTCATAGTTAGACTGGCCTGTCTCAGCACTGATGGCTATATCGACCAACTTCTGAAAGGAGGTGCACTTGTGCAGACGAAGATCGCGGCGAAGCTTAGGGCTAAGTCCCTTGCGGAACCTTGCCTGCTTCTTAGCGTTGGTGGATACCTCTTCAGGAGCATATCGTGCCAGATTCCCAAATTCACGACTATATGCATCCACAGTTAGTCTTCCTTGGGTGAAATTGCAGAACTCTTCCCTCTTGCAATCTATGAGACCTTCCGAGATGTGATGCTCACGGAAAGCCTCACTGAATTCAGCCCAAGTAGTGATTTGGCCGATCAGGCGCATAGCTTCAAAGTTTTCCCACCAAATGCTAGCAGGGCCTTCGAGGTGATAGGCAGCATAGGTAACCTTATCAGCTTCGGCTACGTTAGCAGAACGTAGCTTGTGTGTGATGCTGCGGAGCCAGTCATCCGCGTCGAGGGGCTCGACGGAATGATTGAACTTTGGTGGGTACAACTTGATGAAGTCATTGATTGACACCAAGTCATTTCGCTGATGGCGTGCAGTGTTCTGCTCAATCCGCTCCAGCAAGCGGTTAGTCTCACGCTTGTTTCTTTCCGCCTCTAGCATCACTTCGGCAAGAGAAGGCGGGTGAGGCAGATTTTCACCCCTAACTGCACTGGCTTCCCCCTGCTCCGGGGCAACAGGGTTGCTGCGGGTGTTGACCATCCTAGGAGAAAACAACACAACGGTTTAGATAAGGATTGCACAAACTTAGCAAGGAAGTGCAAAATGTAATGGATAACATGGAATGCTAAGATGTTCATTGCATGACATGGTAATATAGAAACTGCCATATATATACCATTGGTCATACACACCGTACATAGTTTAGTACAAGCCGAGGCTAGAGTACAACTACGGTGAAAGACATTACATCTCATCAGAGGCATTCCAAGCTCCTATACATTATTTTTCTACACCTCCGGACAGTGATACACACCAAGTTGTATCCCACGGGTCACGCAGGACTGTGGAGAATACAGCTATTACAATACTAGTGAAACTACTACTAGCTCAAACGGCTCCGTAGTAATCCTCATAGAAGTCGCCACCAAAGCCTGGAAGTGGAACATGATCATCTGGGAACAGACGGTCCTGCGGAGCCTGCGGACCATAGGGACTCGGATGTGGCCTTGGTCCCACAGGGGGTGGCAGACGGGGACCACGAGGAGGGGTGATGCCTCCTACATCGCGCCACTCCATACAATCTGGCAATCCAGATCATACAGGGTACAGGTCCCTCATGTCCATGTACCCTGCCTGCACCGCAGGTGCAAACCGAGTCAAAGTGGCCCAATGATCAGAACGAGTGTGGAAAAGCTCCATACGCAAGGCCCGATTTTTGTGGTCCTTATCCTAGAGCCATAGTAGTCCGCTATAGCCTGGTTCACCAGAGTCCTGCTAGCCCAGCACTACTACTTAGGACACCTGACTGGCCGGCATGTGTTTCACTTCGTTCCTATGTCTGTCCCTTAGGGGAAATGTCACGCGGTGACTTCCGGAGTCCTGCCTAGCCTACTACAGCCCGGGTTCCCCGGAGTCCTGTTAGCCTAGTGCTACAACCCGGATTCACTCACTGATGACCAACATGCTCGATGTGATTCATGTATGCTTGTCTCCATTGGTCTGTGCCGCTAGTCACACTGATCTAGCATGTAACACCTCATATCACTTTGCGGCCTCACGCACGGTATTCCCACAGGTGTCGCCTTACCATGGCCCGGGACAGTTTGCACCATTTGGCTCACGTATATGATAGTATCGCTAGCATCCATATGACAAAGAACCCGGGCCGACATGGCTAGTCATGAACCCAAAGCGGCACTAACCTATGGGGACACGCATACATGATTCACATCGAGCATGTCGGTCAGCAGCGTGTGAATCCGGGCTGTAGCACTGGGCTAATAGGACTTCGGGAACCCGGGCTGTAGCAGGCTAGGCAGGACTCCGAATGTCACCGCGTGACATTTCCCTGAAGGGACAGACACAGGAACGAAGTGAAACACATGCCGGCTAGTCAAGTGTCCTGAGCAGTAGTGCTGGGCTAGCAGGACTCCGGTGAACCGGGCTGTAGCGGACTACTATGGCTCAAGGAAGCACTAGACTACATTTCCCCATAAGAGAGGCTGCCAAGGATAAACAACTAGATTATCGGATCCCACACATAGCAATACACGTCACACGTACGCATAACATGCAAGTATGTGCTGTACAACATGGCATCACAACATAACGCAAACTCAAATAGATAAAGGCCCAGAAGAGCCACATAGCATTAAATACAAACAGGGGTCACATGACCCATCATTCAGAGCATACAAGCAACGGAAGCATTACATGTCTGAGTACAGACAACTACAAAAGAAAAAAAGGCTCAAAAGCCTGACTATCTACAAGTCCCTCCCAAGGGAACAAGATCATAGCTGAGGTAACAAGCTACTCGTCGAAGTCCAAGCGGTACTACTAGTGAGACAAATGTCTCACCTGCGAAACATAAATAAAGCAAACATGAGTACAAAGGTACTCAGCAAGGCTTACATCAGATCCTATCATACATGTATTTGTATCAAGAAGGTAATGTGGGGTTTAGTTGCAGCAAGCCAGCTTTGACTCAGTGGCTATCCTATTCTACGACTACGAGAAACTTCTTTGCGGTGAGGCAGCGCACACGAGTCCACTAATCACCACATCAATACACTACTATGGATTCATCCCCGCCTCCTTACGAGAAGGCCATCCATAGCACTCACACTTGTCTTGAGCATTTTAGAGTGTCCACTTTAAGTTGTCTATGTACCACGTAAGCATCCGAGAAGTCCATAACCGAGGACATACCTATTCGAATAGATCATGATAACCCTGTAGGGGTGTACTTGTTCACACACGCTCTCACCACTTATCACCATATACACGTCATGTATCTCAGCAACCTTCAAGCGGAAGCCTGGCAAGGGTGTCGGCCATGACCTGACTAACCACACAAGACTCTAGTCCAGGTTTATCGCCTATTCGGGTTCCATCCGCAAGGAGATCTGGCCGGGGTTTCGCTCACGGCCCCAAACGATGTGTACAGGGTTCCCAAGCCCACCATCCGGGTGCCGCTCGGTACACCGGGCCACGTGTGCCTAGTCTGTCCCAAGTCCACCTTGTCAGGTGCCACTCGGTAGAAAAATAGCACTACCTATAAACACCAGAAACTATTTGCAACTCCTGGACAGAGATCAAGGCGGTTAATAAGTCGAGAGAGCTTGGAGCGCCCGGAGCCCAATGTGTGGTAGTAGCTAGTCATTGAACAACTTACACAGAACTCAGTTCTTAAGGACGGTCCCAATGAGACAACCCACCATGTACTCCTACATGGCCTCTCACCGCTACCTTTACCAAATCGTGTTCACACGCTTAACTCTCAGCACCGGATCATATCGTAACACTCCAATTCATTCCCGATGAATCAGACCTGACATACTCTAAGCAATAGCAGGCAAAGCATGGTGGGAACACAACATGGCTCAATCAACTCCTACACATGCTAGTGGGTTTTAACTATTTACTGCGGCAATGACAAGTCATGCAGAGGAATGGGTTCAAGTACCGTAGCATAAAGTAGCAGTTGAATCGTTGTTGTCCTAATGCAATAAATGAGAGCAGGAGAGAGAGAGTAGGATTGTATCAGAATGAACAAGGGGGGTTGCTTGCCTGGTAGGTCAACAGGGGGGCACTTGCCCGGAGCAGGACCTATCGAGAAGGAACGGTGTCGAAACTCAAACACAAGCATATGCAACATTATGATGCATGAATATGGCATGAGTATGTGATGTTGTTTGAGTTAATGCATCTAGCATTTATTTGGTTGAAGTCCATTTGAACCAAGGGTTTAATTGCAACTCCAAATTAAGCTCTTAAATATGCCATTTATGTGTTTTCATATATACAACATGTATAGGTTGGTTTGTCATGCATGAAAATGGTGCAGATGGTAGATTGAATTTTTCTGATCATTTTTCATATATAACTTATTTCAATCTGAGCTACGGTTGAATTTCTATGAATTTTTGAAGTTTATAATTTTTTCTGGAATTTCCTGATTTATTTTAAAACCAAAAATATATATATTACGTGAGCATGACAGCAGCATTGCGTCAGCAGGTCAAAGGCGGCTGACCAGGTCAAACCTGACGTGTGGGGTCCACACGTCAGTGTCACAGGTTAAACAGGGAGTTATTTCTAATTTAGCAAAAAGATTAAGGCACCAGGGCCCACTGTCAGTGTCACTAATGGGGGGGTTAGTCCTAAACTAATCTTGCCACGTCAACCCGCCAGGGTTTGGCCGGCGGCGACTATTCCGTGCGGCAGAGGGGCTCGAGATCGCTTCCCCAGGGCCCAAACGAGCAGCCGAGGGCAGCTACGGGGAGCTGGAGCTCACCCGCATCTAGCGCAGCATGTGGTGGCAGCGGGGACGGCCGCAGCTCGCCTGAATGGAGCTCGCGGCGGTGGCCAGAGTTCGGCCATCGACGGAGTCGACGCTACGGTGGTCAGGAGAGCGAGGTAATCAGTGCTATGGCCTCCTGGGAGCACGCTGAGCATGACTATTTGCTCGGTTGGGTCAGGCGAGGTTGCTAGCTGCGGCAGCAACGAATGCGGCGGCAGTGAGCTCACGATTGCAGTGGGGGTTGCAGATAGGGCCGAATTTGGTTGCAAGAGGAGAGGGGAAAGATGGCGTGGCTCACAGGGAGTCGGACGAGGTGCTCGGTGGGCTCGGGGACGGCTTGGTGACGGCGAATCGACGTCGGCGGTGACCTGATGAAGAGGATGAGGACGACAGTGTAGTTGGCGTTGCAGCGCGTCCGGTGCCTCGTGGCTCGTCGAGGAGGTCGGGGAGGTCGAGACGGAGCTTGCAGGCACGGCGAAGGGTCGAGAGAGAGGCGATGGTCACGGCAACGTCGAGCGGCGGCGGCGGCTGCGTTCGGTGCGTGCGAGGGAGAGAGACAGGGGAGAGGATGGGGACGAGAGAGAGCGAGAGAGAGACGGGGGGTAGCGTGGCGACGCCAGAGGCGTCCAGGCCGTCGAGGGGGCAAGGCAGGCACACAGGAGGTGGCCGGCGTGTGCTTGCGTGCGGCGGCCACGCGTGCGCGTCCTCCTGGCTGGAGGTGGAGGACGACTGGCACTGGCCAGTCGGCTGGGCCGGCCTGTTGGGCCACTGGGCCAGGCCGGCTGCATAGTGCCAAGCCGTGGTAACCCAGGTAAGCAATTTTCCATTTTTGTTTCTCTTCTATTTTCTGACATTTGTTTCTGATTTAGTAAAATACTAAATCATTTTATTTTCTTCTGGCAATTTTTGCAGGGGCCTAAGGGATTATTCCAAAGCCCCTCACCAAAATTCAGAATTAATGGACAATATTTTATATATATAAAAATATTTATCCAACGCAAATAATTACTGGATTAATTCCAAATGTCCAAAATAAATATTTATGAGTTCCTAAAAATATTGGTTTGATTTCTATCTCTGTCCAATATTTTCAGAGAGCAACATGAGCATTTTCTTGGACCCTTTTGGAGCAATTTTTACTTGGGTCATTTTCAGATATGATTCTGAGGGTTTCAAAAATCCCCATTTCAATTTTTAAATGGAATTTAAACATGATGCAAACATGAAGGCTAGCCTAGGTCATACCAGAACTAGGGATGTGACAACTCGCCCCCACTCGGAAGAATCTCGTCCTGAGATTCAGGAGTTGGCGGAAAGAAAGCGGGGTACTCAAGTCGAAGACGATCTTCACGCTCCCAGGTAGCTTCTCTCTCGGAATGATGAGACCACTGAACCTTGAGAAACTTGATGTTATGACGTCGAGTGACACGCTCGGCTTGATCCAGAATGCGGACAGGGTACTCTCGATAAGTGAAGTTATCTTGGAGATCAAGCGTTTCATGGTCAACTCCGCAGAGGGGATCCGAGAAGCAACGCCTGAGTTGAGAGACGTGGAAGACATCATGTACTCAAGAAAGATGTGGGGGTAGTTCCAACTGGTAAGCAACCTCTCCTCGTTTAGCGAGAATGAGAAAGGGACCAATGTAATGAGGAGACAACTTTCCCTTGATACCGAATCGATGGGTACCCTTCAAAGGGGTAACCCAAATGTAAGCTTTGTCACCAACTTCATAAGCCACTTCCTTATGACTACGGTCATACTGGCACTTTTGACGAGATTGGGCTGTTTTCAAATTCTCACGAATGATGCGAACTTGCTCTTCTGCCTCCTGGATCATATCCGGTCCAAAGAACTGTCTTTCACCGGTTTCTGACCAATTCAAAGGTGTTCGACATCTTCGTCCATACATAACCTCAAAAGGAGCTTTCTTGAGGATGGATTGGTAGCTATTGTTATAAGCAAACTCGGCGAAGGGAAGACACTTCTCCCAATCCATACCGAACGAGATAACACAAGCTCTAAGCATGTCTTCGAGAATTTGGTTGACCCTTTCCACCTGACCACTTGATTGAGGGTGGAAAGCGGTATTGAAGGAAAGATGGGTGCCCATGGCAGTTTGGAAACTCTCCCAGAAATGAGAAGTGAAAAGACTGCCATGGTCTGAATTGATCTCTAGTGGAACACCATGAAGTGACACTATTCGAGAAATATATAAGTCAGCGAGCTGACTAGCGGTGATACTCTCTCGAACAAGTAGGAAGTGAGCCACTTTGGAAATAAGATCAATGACTACGAAGATAGCATTATTCCCTTTCTTGGTCCTGGGAAAGCCGGTGATGAAGTCCATACCAACTTTATCCCATTTCTACTCAGGAATAGCTAAAGGTTGAAGGGTGCCAGCAGGCCTTTGATGTTCTGCCTTAACGCGACGACAAACGTCGTAGTTAGGAATAAACCGAGCAATTTCTCTCTTCATCCTAGTCCACCAGAACCTCTGGTGTAGGTCCTGATACATCTTAGTACTACCGAGATGAATCATGAGAGGAGATTCATGCGCCTCCTTACAGAATTCCTCATGGAGAAGTGGTTGGCCCTGTTGCAACATGAGATTATTGCAATAGGACTTACGACTTAGTGCATCAGCCATGACATTTCCCTTGCCTGGGGTGTAGGTAATCCCTAAGTCGTAATCTGAGATCAACTCCAACCAACGTCTTTGCCTAAGGTTCAAATCTGGTTGGGTGAAGATATACTTGAGACTCTGGTGATCAGTGTGAATCTCGCAACGCTTACCAAAAAGGTAATGTCGCCAGGTCTTAAGTGCATAGACTACGGCTGCAAGCTCTAGATCATGTGTAGGATAATTCTCCTCATGTGGATGCAACTGTCGAGATGCATAGGCAATCACATGGCGATCTTGCATAAGAATGCAACCTAGTCCCTGTCGTGAGGTATCACAATAGATAACAAAGTCCTTAGTGAAATCCGGTGGCACAAGTATGGGAGCAGAAGTCAGGCGTCTTTTCAGTTCCTGAAAATTGTGCTCACACTATGGGGTCCACTCAAACTTTTTATCTTTCTTGAGAAGTTCCGTGAGAGGTTTGGCCACTTTGGAGAAGTTCTTCACGAAGCGGCGACAATAACTGGCTAGACCAAGGAAACTCCTAACTTGCTTAACCGTTTCAAGCGGAGTCCAATCAAGAACGGCCTGAACTCTCTCGGGATTGACAACAATGCCCTTACCAGATATCACGTGGCCCAGGTAGGTCACTTCTGGCAACCAAAATTCGCACTTGGAGAACTTGGCATAAAGGAGGTGCTCTCTGAGTTTCTCTGACACAAGTCTAAGATGTTCGGCATGCTCTTCCTCGTTCTTTGAGTAAATAAGAATATCATCGAGTTAAACCATGACGAACTTATCTAAGTACTCCATGAAAATCGAGTTCATCAAGCGAGAGAATGTAGCTGGAGCATTGGTTAGACCAAAGGACATGACGGTGTACTCATACTGACCATAACGAGTGACAAAAGCCGTCTTAGGAATGTCCCCATTTCTGATCTTGATTTGGTGGTAGCCTAACCTCAAATCCATCTTGGAAAAGACTGAGGATCCAACGAGCTGATCATACAAATCGTTGATCCTGGGGAGCGGATACTTGTTCTTTATCGTGACCAAATTAACGGGACGATAATATATAACCATTCGGTTCGTACCATCCTTCTTCTTGATGAAGAGAACGGGGCAAGCCCAGGGAGAAGAACTAGGACAGATGAAACCCTTTTGCAAGGATTCATCTAGTTGTTTCTTAAGCTTAGCTAGTTCTAAGGGTGCCATCTTGTAAGGTCTCCTAGAGATTGGAGCGGTTCCTGGGATAAGATCTATGACAAACTCTACATCTCTGTCAGGTGGAATACCTGGCAGTTCCTCTAGAAAGACATCCGAAAAGTCACGGACTACTGGAATATCTTCAAGGTCTGGAAGAGGGTTGGCATTAAGGGAATAGAGCTGACGCTTTGCAACTCTAGTGGAGACGGTGACTATCTTGCCTGATGGGTGTGTAAGCTGGACAGACCTTGTGTAACAATAAATCTTGGCATGATGAGCTTTCATCCAGTCCATACCCAAGATGATGTTAATATCTGTAGACTTGAGGGCTATAAGTGATGCAAGGAATACAAGTTTGTCAACAAGAATTTCATTACCATGGGTTATTCTGGTAGTTTGCCACCTAGACCCTGGAGTTTGGATTTCAAGTGGATTTGGCATATCAAAAAATGACATGTCGTGCAAATGAGCATAGCCTTCGGATATGAAGGAGTGAGATGCTCCAGTATCGAACAGAACTGAAGCTGGATGATAGTTGACAAGGAGTGTACCAAGAACGACATCCGGATCATCATGAGCGTCTTTAGCTGAGACGTGATGCACACATCCACGTTCAGCGGGAGCTGACTTGACACTAATCATCTTCCGTGATGGCTTACCACGGCCAACCGACTTCTCAGGCTGAGGTGGAGCATAATTGGTTTGAGAGGAGTCACGTGCATAGTGCCCTGGCTGTCCGCATGTGAAGCAAGTCCCTGAAGTAGGACGTGGACCCGCATCGACAGGCGGTCTACCAATAGGTCTGGGTGGAGCATACTGTTGAATTGGGTGAGGTGCCACACAAGATGGCCTCGGTGTATAACTGGGTGGAAGAGCGGAGTTCGGAACCCAAATCCGGCGCTTCTGCGAAGTAGAACCGGAGGAAGAACCCAAACCACGGGTGTGCTTACGAGACTCCTCGTAAGTGAGTTGAGCTGTCTCTGCATTAATGGCCTTGTTCACAAGAGCCTGGAATGTATTGCAATGATGCAAGTGGAGATCATGATGCAACTTGGGGTTGAGACCCTTCCGGAACCTAGCCTGCTTCTTGACGTCCGTGGACACTTCTTCTGTAGCATAGCGGGCAAGGTTCTCAAACTCTCTATTGTAAGCATCAACAGTCATCTTACCCTGGGTGAAACTACAGAACTCTTCTCTCTTGCGGTTGATGAGAGCCTGAGGAATGTGATGCTCGCGAAAAGCCTCAGTGAAATCTCTCCAGGTGGTTATCTGGCCAGCTGGAAGCATAGCCTCATAGTTCTGCCACCAAATACTAGCAGGACCTTCCAGGTGATAAGCAGCGTAGGTGACCTTGTCACCTTTAGCTATGTTCGCAGAATGCAGCTTGTGTGTGATACTACATAGCCAGTCATCTGCATCGAGTGGTTCAATGGAATGATGGAAGGTAGGTGGTTTCAGACCAATGAAATCATAGATGGACGCTGACTCTTTGTGCTGATGGGAGGTGTTCTCCTCAATACGTGCTAACAAGCGGTTAGACTCTCGCTTGTTCTTCTCCATCTCTAACATGAACTCTGCCAATGAAGAATCATCGAGATGATCCTCATCCCTACCATCTCCGTGGTTCCGACTATGAGCAACAGAACTTCGGTTAACTGACGACATCCTGAAGAACCAACCAAGGAAACAAGGATGGATTCAGCATCATCATAAGGATGTAGAATATAGTACGAGGAAAATACTATCTCTTGAAAACCTAGGACAAATCCGGCAACATAACGGCAGTAAAATGCTCAAAATGAGACATTCTGCAAAGACGGGGTAGCACCATACTCAACATCATCACTCAAGGTTTTGAGATATTACTAAACAGGCTACACTGGAGGTACTCAAACTGGGATATGACTCAGATCAACCAAACCTTAGAGACTACGGAGTAGTAACACGTGATCCTGATAGACGAAAGAGAAAGCCTAGTTCCTTAACCCCGTAGGAAAGATAGGATGACTCAGAAGGCATGAGGCATAAGGAGTAAAAGAGCCTTACGTTCCCTTCCACAATCAATTCCCCTATATAGCTAAAGAATTTCTAGACTCAACTTCGACCAGGTTGGCTTGGTAATCCTACAGGTAGTCAGGCTCTGATACCAAGCCAAACGGGCGCTCGGCATACCCGGCCACAGTGTATCTACCGCGTCATAGCCCACCCCTAGGGTCAGCGCTATGCACGGCCACCAACACATAACCTACAAACACCAGAAACTAGTTGCAACTCCTCGACAGAGGATGAGATGCGTCAGTAAGTCGAGCGGGGTCATATTTCAGGGCCCAATGTGTGGTAGTAGCTGAATCTTAAATCACGCATACAGATCTCAGTTCTTATGGACGGCCTCAATGGAACAACCCACCATTACTCCTACATGGCCTCTCATCGATACCTTTACCAAATCATGTTCAACACATCCCTCACATTACCGACATAATCATTTCACTCTAGCCCATCACCCAGATGAACCAGACCTGACACAACTCTAAGCATAGCAGGCATAGCAAGGTAGGAAACACATACATGGCTCAATCAACTCCTACACATGCTAGTGGGTTTCATCTAGTTACTGTGGCAATGACAGGTCATGCAGAGGATAAGGGTTCAACTACCGTAGCACACAGCAATTTGAAACGTTCTTGTCTTAATGCAGTAAATGAGAGCAGAGGCGAGAACATGGGATTGTATCGATATGATCAATGGGGCTGCTTGCCTGATGGAGTGGTAGTAGGGTACTGCCCTTCAGTTGGATACTCGGAGATATCCTCGGAGGTAGAACCTACCACGAAAGACACCACAGAGTATAATCAACACATGGCAATATGCAACAATATGATGCATGCTATGACATGGCAAAATGATGTGTCCTGCCTAATGCAATGTGAAACAAGTTGAAAGGGTCCCATTTGAATCAAAGATTCAAATGAAAGCTTAAGCTCTTATGCATAATAAGTGTATTAGCTTGTTTCACCTAAACAGCAAGGTTAAAGTGTTTTGTCATGCATGAAACCATTACATATGGATAGATTGAATTTTTCTGATCATTTTTCATATATAATTTGTTTGATTTGGAGCTATGGTTGATTTTCTATGATTTTTAGAAGTTTAGGCTATTTTCTAGAATTTCCTATATAAAAATAAATCCAGGAAATTCCAGAAATGTTGAAAACTTCTAAAATTCATAGAAAATAAACTGTAACTCCAAATGAAATAAATTATATATGAAAAATTATCAGAAAAATCCAATCTATCCATCTGTACAATTTTCATGCATGTTAGAACAACTTAAGGCCACTGTTTAGGACAAATCAAATGAATGGTATTTAAATAACCACATGTGGAGTTTGAATTTGAACTTTGGGTTCAAACCAATTTCATTTAATTGTGTTGCTAGTTGCATTAGCTCAATTAACAACATATTGCCATGTCATTATCATGCATCATGTTGTGCATTGCATTGATCTTGTTCCTTCTCTGTTGCCGGTGGTTGTCCCCTCTCGATAGACGTTGTACCGACGCTGTGATCGTTGACATTGATGAATACCCAATGATATCTTCAGAAGTTTCAGGCAAGCAAAACCCCCTTGTTCATTCTGATACAATCCCACTCTCTCGCTCCTGGTCTCTTTTACTGCATTTGGACAACAACGACTCAACTGTTACATGCTGCGGTAGCTGAACCCCTTTCCTCTGCATGACCTGTCATTGCCATAGTAAATAGATGAAACCCACTAGCATGAGTAGGAGTTGTTTGAGCCCTGATGTGCCTACTCATTCATGCCTGTTTGTCATTCCTGCTACTGCTTAGAGCTGAGTCAAGTCTGATTCATCGGGGATGAATTGGAATGGTGACGAACATGTCCTATTGCGTGTGAGCTAAGTATGTGAACACGATTTGGTAAAGGTAGCGGTGAGAGGCCATGCAGGAGTACATGGTGGGTTGTCGCATTGCAGCCGTCCTCAGGAACTGAGTTCTGTGTTTGTGATCCATGAACAGTTACTACCACACATTGGGCTCCGGGCGCTCCAAGTTCTCTCGACTTATTGATCAACTCGATCTCTGTCCATGAGTTGCAACTAGTTTCTGGTGTTTGTAGGTAGTGTTAGTAGTCCACCAAGTGGCACCCGGTACAGGTGGGCTTGGGACAGACTAGGCACAGTGGCACGGTGTACCAAGTGGCACCCGGATGGTGGGCTTGGGAACCCTGCACACATCATTTGGGGCCGTAAGCGACACCCCGGCCGGATCTCCTTGTGGATGGAACCCGAATAGGCGATAAACCTGGACAAGAGACTTGTTGGTTAGTCAGGTCATGGCCGACACCCTCGCCCGGCTTCCGCTTGAAGGTTGCCGAGGTACATGACGTGTACAGGGCGGTAAGTGGCGAGAGCGTGTGTGAAGAAGTACACCCCTGCAGGGTTATCATCATCTATTCGAATAACCGGATTCCTCGAATATGGAAACTTGGACCCCTTGCATAGTTCATAGACAAGTGAAAGTGGATACTCTAAAACTCGCAAGATAAGCGTGAGTGCTATGGATGGTGTTCTCGCAAGGAGACGGGAGCGGATCCATAGTGGTGTATTGGTATGGTGAATTTGTGGACTCCTGTGCGCCACCTCAAAAGAGTTACTTGCAGTCGTAGTTCAGGTTAGCCACTGAGTCAAAGCTGACTTGCTGCAGTTAAACTCCACCACCCCCTTTGTTGATACCGATGCATATGTAGTTAGTTCTGATGTAAGTCTTGCTGGGTACATTTGTACTCATGTTTGCTAATTTTATGTTTTGCAGAGAGACTTCAGTCTCGCTAGTAGTTCCACGTGGACTTTGATGTTTAGCTTGTTACCTCAGCTACGATCTTGTACCCTTGGGAGGGTCTTGTAGATAGTCAGGCTTCTGAGCCTTCTTCATTTGTAGTTGTTTGTACTCAGGCAATTTATGCTTCCGCATGTGCTTGTTGCTTGTATGCTCTGAATGTTGGGTCATGAGACCCATGTTTGTAATATCTCGCTCCTCGGAGCCTAATGATTAAATACTTGAGCATTTCCATATTCATCAAGGTTCTACCAACATCCGAGTCGAGGATCCTGGCAACACATCTTACTACCTTGACGAATAGTGATGGACAATGCAGATGCATAGAAAGACAACCGTTTCTCAGATTTCACCTTAGCGAGGCCAAGGGAATGAAATCTGGATGATCGACTGAGAGACATTTAGCACTCCGCTTCTAATGTTCTCATTGATGTACTGGTTACCACGGTCATGCTTTAAAGCATCAACATAGTCATCCAGTAGTGGTCGGACTTCGGAATATAATAGATCCATAAGGAACAACTTGTGGAATAAGTCATACCAAATCCTCATGGAGAAGATGGTCGAATAGCTCAATCAAGATACTACAATGATAGATCTTCTGGCTAGGTGTGTCGGCCATAACATCAACCTTCTCGGGGACCTACATCATAGATCTTGGAAAAGTTCCAACCATCATATCTGCCTGAGATTCAGATCTGGTTGGTAACAGGATATTCCAGAGCCATCGAGTCTAGAAGAAAATGAAAGTTTGCAACAAAAATCGACGAGATGACGTTGCGAGATTCTCGGGAAATGGACTATGGTAGTAAGCACCAAAACATGAGCTGGTTCTGCTACACATGTGAACACGTTGTCCCAGACAAGCATGACCACGTAGTAGTCTTATAATAAAAACACTACCGAGTTGAGGTGGGGAACCATCACCGAGGATAACAAAGCCCTAACATAAGTCATGATTCTTAAGAAGGAACTTCTTATCCTTGAACAAATCAATCAGTCGCTTCGTGTGCTAGGGATACATACAGAATGAAGATGATCAGTCTATCAAACCGTACAATACTTCGCACATGCATGACTAACTTGGGATGATTCCAGAGGAAGCAAAACAAACTTTCTCAAATTCATGGCGGCAACTTGCACCTAATGCACAAGAACTTGGAGAAAGTCACTTCTGTCACCCAAACATATACCTCATGAGCGGAACACGAAGGCAATGCTTACAAAAGTTTCCAACACTAGCTCAATGTTCAACATGAATCATGGAGGAGACAAGATGCTGCTAATGGGCTGAACAGCAACTCATCGTAATTTCCATATCACTGGAATTCCACCATTATGTGAACAATGTGATAGTATTGGTCAGACCAAAAGATGTAATGGTGTATGCTCGAGGGATCAACCACGAGTAAGACAACATTACGAGTATCGTTGGTTCTGATTTGATTTGACGATAGCCCATGCACAAATCAAAGATTGGATAAGACAATGACACCGACAATTGATCACGAGGATCAATCGATGAAGATATCATCTTTCTTCAACAAACACACAAACACAAGGATACCCCTTTAAATGAACTAAGTTAGGCAAGCTTTTATCTTCCAACTCTCCAAGTTGTTGTCTAGCTCAACCAACTAGCTCAGGGGGTAACCGACACAGATTCTTGGAGAATGGCTGGTTTACAAGAAACCAACTTGATCACGAACTCCACATATCGGTCAGGGGACGACCTAGTGATACTTCCTTGAAGATATCCAGAAAATCATGAACCACCAATATGTTAATAAGATCAAGAACAATCTTGCTTTTTAGGGCAAGACGATATGATCAAATGAGCAAGGATTTGGCAAAATACTAACTCATCAATCGAAGGGTGCACCAGAAACAAGGAATAGGTAGCCCAATCTATCTTAGAACGATGATTCAATAACCAACATGGTAAGAATGAAATTATTGTCCTTTAACTACAAAGCAACAAGGCTGCTAGGAGTATTGATTTCACACATCATGGTTCACTTGTCGGGATTCCGGTTGCAACAGCATGGAACCAAGGAGCGAATGATGATGGCGAGAAGTATCACTGCATCAAGAATTTATAAGAGTTGGTGCAATTATCATGACATTCCTGGCATCAAGAGGGCAATACTTCAGGGTAGAACAGAATGAAAAGCTGGATTGGCATTTTGATCCGCGGAGCACCACTACTTTGACCCAATCTTGGACATGGATGAGGTACTGGTGTTTGTTTCTCCTAGTCATTCTGGAATAGAACGACGGACCACAATAATAATAGACTTTGATGAACGAATGCAATGATATACCCTCGACTATCAATTGATAGACGAAGGTCAGAAACAACTAAGGAGGGACAACTCAAGGAACATATATCTTTCTGAGTTGTGGATTCATGGGTTAGTATGTTGAACAAGTTCAATATTTTTCTTCCGGATAACCCATGCAGAAAGGTAGAACTGGCAGAATCACAATTATGAATGGAGAACTCCTCAGGAGTACTCTAATGGTGATATTTTGGTTCAAAGAACTTCTGCCTTAATGGTTCATGGTATTTGGAATAAGGAAATACCACGGACCTCGAGGACTATCGCAAAGGTTACTAATATCCTAAAGGAACTAGCAACAATATCAACACGAAGTGAACAGAGTGATTCTTGGGTCAAGAGCACAGGAGTAGAATAGCTACTACTAAATGGCATCACGGGATGCTTTCAAGAATGATGGACAGAATCATCACACTGGGGATACGAAAGCATTGCTAAATTGTCGAGGACACCTAGGGTCATAATACTAACTCCAACATACACGTCAAGGCAACGGAGTACCTCAACACACCGATTAGTGTGCTTAATCTGGCCCAAAATACAACGGGAACATGGAGGAAAGATTTGCAAGTGCATCAGACTATTTAGAAACCTGGAAGACTCAGACAGCATAACAGTTGTAATTGCTCAAAAAGATTTGAGACAACCTGCAAATATGGTGGCATAGCCACTCAACATCACAATATCAAAGTTCCGGGATCAACGGTCAACATACGGAAGTAGTAGGAACTGAACTGAGGCTTAAACTCAACAATCCTAGACAACGACGGTTTAGTAACACGTCGTCCTGAGAGATAGAAGAGAAGCATAGTTCTTAACCCCGTAGAAAAGATTAGATGACTCAGATCAGAAGGTCATGAGGATAAGGAGTAAAAAGAGCCTTACGTTCCCATCCAAAATCAATTCCCTTATATAACTAAAGCATTTCTAGACTCAACTTCGACCAGCTTGGCTTGGTAATCCTACAGGCAGTCAGGCTCTTAAGCCATGTCGCCGCCGTGGCCACAGGCGCATAAGCTCGATTCCGAGCGCGTCACCACACTCACCACGTTCCCAGGAGCCTAACGCACCACTCCCCACGCCTCACCGTGCCCCGTAGCTTCGGGTTCATCCTCGCCCGAACTCCAGCGACCGCCAAGGTCGTCGCCGGCATCGTTCCCGGCCTCCCCGAGCTCCACTTCCACCACCAAACGCTGCGGCTTGCTCCCAGCTACGCGTAGGACCAAACCGCAGTCGATTTGGTCGACTGTGGGCAAAACCCGAGCCCCTCCGCCGCATTTGTCGTCGCCGGCATCAAGCCACCGGCGAGTTGACCACGGCTGACCCGTGTGGGCCCAAGTTGACTTCCCCCTGAGCCTATGACAGGTGGGGCCGACCTGTTAATTAGGTTAGGATTAGTGCTAACTAATTTTAGTTAGTTTAAGTCACTGACATGTGGGCCCAGGCCCCACTGACATTTAGTTAGTATTAACTAAACTCTGTTAGTTAGCTGAGACACTGACAGACCGGGCCCACCAGTCAGGTTTGACCTGGGCTGGCGCCTTTGACTCGCTGACGTCACAGTGACGCAGTGCTGACGCAATTATTCATTTTCTGGATTTATTTTTATATAGGAAATTCCAGAAAATAGCCTAAACTTCTAAAAATCATAGAAAATCAACCATAGCTCCAAATCAAACAAATTATATATGAAAAATGATCAAAAAAAATTCAATCTATCCATCTGTAATGGTTTCATGCATGAGAAAACACTTTAACCTTGCTGTTTAGGTGAAACAAGCTAATACAATTATTATGCATAAGAGCTTAAGCTTTCATTTGAATCTTTGATTCAAATGGGACCCTTTCAACTTGTTTCACATTGCATTAGGCAGGACACATCATTTTGCCATGTCATAGCATGCATCATATTGTTTCATATTGCCATGTGTTGATTATACTCTGTGGTGTCTTTCGTGGTAGGTTCTGCCTCCGAGGATATCTCTGAGTATCCAACTGAAGGGCAGTACCCTACTACCACTCCATCAGGCAAGCAGCCCCATTGATCATATCAATACAATCCCATGTTCTCGTTTTGCTCTCATTTACTGCATTAAGACAACAACGTTTCAAACTGCTGTGTGCTACGGTAGTTGAACCCTTATCCTCTGCATGACCTGTCATTGCCATAGTAACTAGATGAAACCCACTAGCATGTGTAGGAGTTGGTTGAGCCATGTATGTGTTTCCTACCTTGCTATGCCTGCTATGCTTAGAGTTGTGTCAGGTCTGGTTCATCTGGGTGATGGGCTAGAGTGAAATGATTATGTCGGTAATGTGAGGGATGTGTTGAACATGATTTGGTAAAGATATCGATGAGAGGCCATGTAGGAGTACATGGTGGGTTGTTTCATTGAGGCCGTCCATAAGAACTGAGATCTGTATGCGTGATTTAAGATTCAGCTACTACCACACATTGGGCCCTGAAATATGACCCCGCTCGACTTACTTACCCCTCTCGTCCTCTGTCCAGGAGTTGAAACTAGTTTCTGGTGTTTGTAGGTTATGTGTTGGCGGCCGTGCGTAGCGCTAACCCTAGGGGTGGGCTATGATGCGGCAGATACACTGTGGCCGGGTATGTCGGGCACCCGTATGGCGTCTCGGGACCCTGTACACATCGTTTGGGGCCGTTGAGGACACCCCGGCCAAATTTCCTTGCGGATGGAACCTGAATAGGCGATAAACCTGGACTGGAGACTTGTGCGGTTAGTCAGGTCGTGGTCTACACCCACGTCGGCTTTCGCTTGAAGTCTGCCGAGCACATGTCGTGTGCAGACGCTAAGTGGTGGAAACATGTGTGACGAAGTACACCCCTACAGGGTAAAAAACTATTCGAATAGCCGCATCTGCGGTAAAGGACTACTTGGTTGCCTATACAGTTCATAGACAAGTTAATTGTTAGTACTAAAAGACTCAAGATAAGTGTGAGTACCGAGGATGGCTCTCTCGTAGGATGACAAGGGAGGATCTCCGGTGGAGTATTGTGTTGGTGATTAGTGGACTCGTGTGCAAAAACTATTTTACTAGTGGTGTCCCGTAGGATAGCTTAGCCAAGAGTCAAAGCTGGCTTGCTGCAATAACTCCACCACCTTCTTGAGAATGAGCATGTATAGTAGGTTCTGATGTAAGACTTGCTGAGTACCTTTGTACTCATGTTTGCTTAATTACTGTTTTTAGACGACAACACCGCCCCCTCCGATGGGTTTTATGTAGATCTCGACGTCGATGAGTGACTTGCCACCCAGGTGGTGATCCTGGCCATGGAGTGCCCTATGTAGATAGACTGGCTTCGAGAAGCCTTCTTTCTTTCTAGTGTCTGTACTCAGACTATTTGCTTCCGCATGTGCTTGTATGCTTGTATGACTTGAGTGTCGGGTCATGTGAGCCCTACCTGTATGAACATGTTATGTATGGCTCTCTGGAGCCTTAAAATAAAAGTACTTGAGTTGTAGAGTTTTGTTGTGATGCCATGTTGTATTTGCACATATCGAGCATATTGTGTGTATGATTGAAATGCTTGGTATGTGTGGGATCCGACAATCTAGTTGTTTATCCTTGGCAGCCTCTCTTAAGGGGAAATGTAGTCTAGTGCTCCTCGAGCCATAGTAGTCCGCTACAGCCCGGTTCACCGGAGTCCTGCTAGCCCAGCACTACTGCTCAGGACACTTGGCTGGCCGGCATGTGTTTCACTTCGTTCCTATGTCTGTCCCTTCGGGGAAATGTCACGCGGTGACTTCCGGAGTCCTATCTAGCCTGCTACAGCCCGGGTTCCCCGGAGTCCTGTTAGCCCAGTGCTACAGCCCGGATTCACTCGCTGATGACCGACATGCTCGATGTGATTCATGTATGCCTGTCTCCATAGGTCTGTGCCGCTTTGGGTTCATGACTAGCCATGTCGGCCCGGGTTCTCTGTCATATGGATACTAGCGACACTATCATATACGTGAGCCAAAAGGCGCAAACGGTCCCGGGCCATGGTAAGGCAACACCCGTGGGGATACCGTGCGTGAGGCCGCAATGTGATATGAGGTGTTACCGGCTAGATCGATGTGACTTGGAATCGGGGTCCTGACAGCGTTGGTATCATGCATGACACATGTGGGCGACTGCCGATGTGGCACACTTAATTAGTTCTAATGATCCAACTAATCAACCCTAGAGCCACTGACTAGTGGGCCCCATGCCTTAACTAACCCCAGAATTATTTTCTATTTAGTTTAGATTAAGACGGCCGGCCCCACACATCAGTTTACCATGCCACGTCAACATTGAACTGGCCCCACAGGTCAGCCTCTATTCCTGCCCCGTTACACTGACACGCGGGTCCCACTGGTCAGGTTTGACCAGGGCCAGCCCAATTGACCTGCTGACCGCAGGCTTATGTCATGCTGACGCAATAAGCTATTTCAATATTAAATCTAATTCAGGAAATTCCAGAAAATAACCAAAACTTCAAAAATTCATAGTAAATCAACCGTAACTCCAAATGAAATAAATATATATGAAAAATTATCAGAAAAATTCAAGGAATCCATCTGTATTAGTTTCATGCATGTTAGAACACTTTAACCTTGCTGTTTAGGTGAAACAAGTTAATGCACTAATATGACTTCAAAAATGGGTTTGCATTTGAATCTTTGGTTCAAATGGACTCATTTCAATATGTTCTAGCTTGAATTAGCCCAAAACACATTCATATTGCCATGTTATAGCATGCATCATATTGTTGCATATTGTCATGTGTTGATTGTGTTCTTTCTCAGTTGCCGATGTTTGTCCCCCCATCTGTAGATGTTTGTCCAGGAGTTGCAACTAGTTTCTGGTGTTTGTAGGTTATGTGTTGGCGGCCGTGCATAGCGCTGACCCTAGGGGTGGGCTATGATGGGGTAGATACACTATGGCCGGGTATGCCAGGCGCCCGTTTGGTGTCTCGGGAACCCTGTACACATCGTTTGGGGCCGTTGGGGACACCCCGGCCAGATTTCCTTGCGGATGGAACCCGAATAGGCGATAAACCTGGACTAGAGACTTGTGCTGTTAGTCAGGTCGTGGTCTACACCCACGTCGGCTTTCGCTTGAAGTCTGCCGAGCACATGTCGTGTGCAGACGCTAAGTGGTGGAAACATGTGTGACGAAGTACACCCCTGCAGGGTTATAAATGATCTATTCGAATAGCCGTATCCGCGGTAAAGGACTTCTGGGTTGCCTATAACAGTTCATAGACAAGTGAAAGTGGATACTCTAAAACTCGCAAGATAAGTGTGAGTGCTATGGATGGCCTTCTCGTAGGGAGACGGGAGCGGATCCATAGTGGTGTATTGAATGGTGAATATGTGGACTCGTGTGTGCCACCTCAAAAGAGTTGCTTGTAGTCGTAGTTTAGGTTAGCCACTGAGTCAAAGCTGGCTTGCTGCAGTTAAACTCCACCACCCCCCTTGTTGATACCGATGCATATGTAGATAGTTCGACCTAGTGTAACAATAAATCTTGGCATGATGAGCTTTCATCCAGTCCATACCCAAGATGATGTTAATATCTGTAGACTTGAGGGCTATAAGTGATGCAAGGAATACAAGTTTGTCAACAAGAATTTCATTACCATGGCTTATTCTGGTAGGTTTCCATCTAGACCCCGGAGTTTGGATTTCAAGTGGATTTGGCATATCAAAAAATGACATGTCATGCAAACGAGCATAGCCTTCGGATATGAAGGAGTGATATTCTCCAGTATCGAACAAAACTGAAGCTGGATGACAGTTGACAAGGAGTGTACCAAGAACGACATCCGGATCATCATGAGCGTCTTTAGCTGAGACGTGATGCACACATCCACGTTCAGCGGGAGCTGACTTGACACTAATCATCTTGCGTGATGGCTTACCACGGCTAATCGACTTCTCAGGCTGGGGTGGAGCATAATTGGTTTGAGAGCAGCCACGTGCATAGTGCCCTGGCTGTCCGCATGTGAAGCAAGTCCCTGAAGTAGGATGTGGACCTGCATCGACAGGCGGTCTACCAATAGGTCTGGGTGGAGCATACTGTTGAATTGGGTGAGGTGCCACACAAGATGGCCTCGGTGTATAACTGGTTGGAAGAGCGGAGTTTGGAACCCAAATCCGGTGGTTCTGCAAAGTAGAACCGGAGGAAGAACCCAAACCACAGGTGTGCTTACGAGACTCCTCGTAAGTGAGTTGAGCTGTCTCTGCATTAATGGCCTTGTTCAAAAGAACCTGGAATGTATTGCAATGATGCAAGTGGAGATCATGATGCAACTTGGGGTTGAGACCCTTCCGGAACCTAGCCTGCTTCTTGGCGTCCGTGGACACTTCTTCTGTAGCATAGCGGGCAAGGTTCTCAAACTCTCTACTGTAAGCATCAACAGTCATCTTACCCTGGTGAAACTACAGAACTCTTCTCTCTTGCGGTCGATGAGAGCCTGAGGAATGTGATGCTCGCGAAAAGCCTCAGTGAAATCTCTCCAGGTGGTTATCTGGCCAGCTGGAAGCATAGCCTCATAGTTCTGCCACCAAATACTAGCAGGACCTTCCAGGTGATAAGCAGCGTAGGTGACCTTGTCACCTTCAGCTACGTTCGCAGAACGCAGCTTGTGTGTGATACTACGTAGCCAGTCATCTGCATCGAGTGGTTCAATGGAATGATGGAAGGTAGGTGGTTTCAGACCAATGAAATCATAGATGGACGCTGACTCTTTGTGCTGATGGGAGGTGTTCTCCTCAATACGTGATAACAAGCGGTTAGACTCTCGCTTGTTCTTCTCCATCTCTAACATGAACTCTGCCAATGAAGACTGGTCGGGAAGATCCTCATCCCTTCCATCTCCGTGGTTCCGACTACGAGCAACATAACTTCGGTTAACTGACGACATCCTGAAGAACCAACCAAGGAAACAAGGATGGATTCAGCATCATCATAAGGATGTAGAATATAGTACGAGGAAAATACTATCTCTTGAACTCCTAGGACAAATCTGGCAGCATAACGACAGTAAAATGCTCAAAATGAGACATTCTGCAAAGACGGGGTAGCACCATACTCAACATCATCACTCAAGGTTCTGAGATATTACTAAACAGGCTACACCGAGGAGAACGCCATCCATAGCACTCACGCTTATCTTGCGAGTTTTAGAGTATCCACTTTCACTTGTCTATGAAGTATGCAAGGGGTCCAAGTTTCCATATCCGAGGAATCCGGCTATTCTCATAGATGATGATAACCCCGCAGGGGTGTACTTCTTCACACACGCTCTCGCCACTTACCGCCCTGTACACGTCATGTACCTCGGCAACCTTCAAGCGGAAGCCGGGCGAGGGTGTCGGCCATGACCTAACTAACCAACAAGTCTCTAGTCCAGGTTTATTGCCTATTCGGGTTCCATCCGCAAGGAGATCCGGCCGGGGTGTCGCGCACGGCCCCAAAAGATGTGTGCAGGGTTCCCAAGCCCACCATCCGGGTGCCACTTGGTACACCGTGCCACTATGCCTAGTCTGTCCCAAGCCCACCTGTACCGGGTGCCACTTGGTAGACTACTAACACTACCTACAAACACCAGAAACTAGTTGCAACTCCTGGACAGAGATCGAGTTGATTAATAAGTTGAGAGAGCTTGGAGCGCCCAGAGCCCAATGTGTGGTAGTAACTGTTCATGGATCACAAACACAGAACTCAGTTCCCGAGAACGGCTGCAATGAGACAACCCACCATGTAATCCTAAATGGCCTCTCACCGCTACCTTTGCCAAATCGTGTTCACATACTTAGCTCACACGCAGTAGGACATGTTCATCACCATTCCAATTCATCCCCGATGAATCAGACCTGACTCAACTCTAAGCAGTAGCAGGCATGACAAACAGGCATGAATGAGTAGGCACATCAGGGCTCAAACAACTCCTACTCATGCTAGCGGGTTTCATCTATTTACTGTGGCAATGATAGGTAATGCAGAGGAAAGGGGTTCAGCTACCGCAGCATGTAACAGTTGAGTCATTGTTGTCCTAATGCAGTAAAAGAGAGCAGGAGCGAGAGAGTGGGATTGTATCAGAATGAACAAGGGGGTTTTGCTTGCCTGGCACTTCTGAAGATATCATTGGGTCTTCATCAGTGTCAACGATCACAGCGTCGGTACAACGTCTATCGAGAGGGGACAACCACCGGCAACAGAGAAGGAACACAATCAATGCAATGCACAACATGATGCATGATAATGACATGTCAATATGTTGTTAATTGAGCTAATGCAACTAGGAACACAATTAAATCAAGTTGGTTTGAACCCAAAGTTCAAATTCAAACTCCACATGTGGTTATTTAAATACCATTCATTTGATTTGTCCTAAACAGTGGCCTTAAGTTGTTCTAACATGCATGAAAATGGTACAGATGGATAGATTGGATTTTTCTGATAATTTTTCATATATAATTTATTTCATTTGGAGTTACGGTTTATTTTCTATGAATTTTAGAAGTTTTCAACATTTCTAGAATTTCCTGGATTTATCTCTAAATAAAAAAATCCAGTTAACTGCATTATGACGTCATCACTGCATCAGCATGGCGTCAGCAGGTCAACCGAGTCAAATCTGACATGCGGGTCCTACATGTCAGCGTAATAGTGGCAAATTGGGCTTAATTATTTCCTAACCAAAACATTAGTGGGACTGGGACCCACTGTGAGTGGCTCAGTGGTGCGGTTAGGGCTAATTAAGCACACCACGTCGGCACGGCCGAGGTTGTCCGCCGGCGACCATTGACCACGGCGGAGGCTCGCCGGAAACACTACTCCGGCAGTATTTCGATGCACCGAGGGCACCAGGAGATGCCCCTTTCTCGCCTCCATCCAACGTACCAAGCTAGAGGGCGCGGGGTGGCCGGAATCTCGCCGGCGTTGAGGTTTGGCAGCGGCAAAGCCACGGGCGTTGATGAGAACGACGCCACAGAGCATGGGAGGAGGAACTGTGGTGGTGTTCGTCTCCTGGGAGGGTGCGGAGCTTGTTGGCGGGCCCGGTCACGGCT
Organism: Triticum urartu; assembly: GCF_003073215.2. NCBI lineage: Eukaryota > Viridiplantae > Streptophyta > Magnoliopsida > Poales > Poaceae > Triticum > Triticum urartu. The sequence goes on from NC_053024.1 coordinate 404,370,811, forward strand.
TGCAGCAGCTCTAGCCGCGGCGGCGCCATGGCCAGCGGTGGCGAGCTCGGGAGCTTGCGGAAACGGCGACTAGAGGACGTGCGAGGCCGGGGTGAGAGAGGGGTTTCGTTCATGAGCTCACAACGGTTCGGGTGGAGTCGAAGAAGAGGCCGGGGATGCGCTGTGGCCGGCAAATCGACGACGACGGGGACAAAGCAGAGGTGGCGATGGGAACGATGGGGGCGACGTTCTGCTGCTCCCTGCCTTGCGTGCGTCGATGAGAGAGGGTAGCGCGAGATGGTGGTCTCGCCCCCTCGACGGCCTGGACGCCTCTGGCGTCGCCACGCTACCCCCCGTCTCTCTCTCGCTCTCTCTCGTCCCCATCCTCTCCCCTATCTCTCTCCCTCGCACGCACCGAACGCAGCCACCGCCGCCGCCGCTCGACGTTGCCGCGACCATCGCCTCTCTCTCGACCCCTCGCTGTGACTGCAAGCTCCGTCTCGACCTCCCCGACCTCCTCGACGAGCCACGAGGCCCCGGACGCGCTGCAATGCCAACTACGCCGTCGTCCTCGTCCTCTGCATCCGGTCACCGCCGACGTCGATTCGCCGTCACCAAGCCGTCCCCGAGCCCGCCGAGCACCTCGTCCGACTCCCTGTGAGCCATGCCATCTTTCCCCTCTCCTCTTGCAACCAAATTCGGCCCTATCTGCAACCACCGCTGCAACCGTGAGCTCACCGCCGCCGCGTTCGTTGCTGTCGTAGCTAGCAACCTTGCCTGACCCAACCGAGCACATAGTCGTGCTCAGCGTGCTCCCAGGAGGCCATAGCACTGATTACCTCGCTCTCCTGACCACCGTAGCGTCGACTCCGTCGATGGCCGAACTCCGGCCACCGCCGCGAGCTCCATTCCGGCGAGCTCCGGCCGTCCCAGCTGCCACCACATGTCGCGCTAGATGCGGGTGAGCTCCAGCTCCCCGTAGCTGCCCTTGGCTGCTCGTTTGGGCCCTGGGGAAGCGATCCCGAGCCCCTTCGCCGCACGAAATAGTCACCGCCGGCCAAACTCCGGCGGGCTGACGTGGCAAGATTAGTTTAGGACTAACCCCCCTTTAGTGACACTGACAGTGGGCCCTGGTGCCTTAATCTTTTTGTTAAATTAGAAATAACCCTTGTTTAACCTGTGACACTTACGTTTGGACCCCACACATCAGGTTTGACCTGGTCAGCCGCCTTTGACCTGCTGACGCAATGCTGCTGTCATGCTGACGCAATATATCTTTTTTCTGGCTTTAAAATAAATCAGGAAAGTCCAGAAAATATTATAAACTTCAAAAATTCATAGAAATTCAACCGTAGCTCAGATTGAAATAATTTATATGAAAAATGATGAGAAAATTCAATTTATCCATCTGTACCATTTTCACGCATGGCAAACCAACCTATACATGCTGTATATATGAAAACACATAAATGGCATATTTAAGAGCTTAATTTGGAGTTGCAATTAAACCCTTGGTTCAAATGGACTTCAACCAAATAAATGCTAGATGCATTAACTCAAATAACATCACATACTCATGCCATGTTCATGCATCATAATGTTGCATATGCTTGTGTTTGAGTTTCGACACCGTTCCTTCTCGATAGGTCCTGCTCCGGAGAGTGTTTGAGAGTACCTATCTGAGGAGCAGTGCCCCCTGTTGATCTACCAGGCAAGCAACCCCCATCGTTCATTCCGATACAATCCTACTCTCTTGCTCCTGCTCTCATTTATTGCATTAGGACAACAACGATTCAACTGCTACTTTATGCTGCAGTAGTTGAACCCATTCCTCTGCATGACCTGTCATTGCCATAGTAAATAGTTAAAACCCACTAGCATGTGTAGGAGTTGATTGAGCCATGTTGTGTTCCTACCATGCTTTGCCTGCTATTGCTTAGAGTATGTGAGGTCTGATTCATCGGGAATGAATTGGAGTGTTGTGATATGATCCGGTGCTGAGAGTGAAGCGTGTGAACACGATTTGGTAAAGGTAGCGGTGAGAGGCCATGTAGGAGTACATGGTGGGTTGTCTCATTGGGACCGTCCTTAAGAACTGAGTTCTGTGTAAGTTGTCCAATGACTCGCTACTACCACACATTGGGCTCCCGGCGCTCCAAGCTCTCTCAACTTATTAACCGCCTTGATCTCTGTCCAGGAGTTGCAAATAGTTTCTGGTGTTTATAGGTAGTGCTATTTTTCTACCGAGTGGCACCCGGCAGGGTGGACTTGGGACAAACTAGGCACACGTGGCCCGGTGTACTGAGTGGCACCCGGATGGTGGGCTCGGGAACCCTGTACACATTGTTTGGGGCCATGAGCGAAACCCCGGCTGGATCTCCTTGCGGATGGAACCCGAATAGGTGATAAACCTAGACTAGAGTCTTGTGTGGTTAGTCAGGTCGTGGCCGACACCCTCGCGAGGCTTCCGCTTGAAGGTTGCCGAGATACATGACGTGTATATGGTGATAAGTGGTGAGAGCGTGTGTGAAGAAGTACACCACTGCAGGGTTATCATGATCTATTCGAATAGCCGTGTCTTCGGTTATGGACTTCTTGGATGCTTATGTGGTACATAGAAAACTTAAAGTGGACACTCTAAAATTCTCAAGACAAGTGTGAGTGCTATGGATGGCCTTCTTGTAAGGAGACGGGGATGAATCCATAGTAGTGTATTGATGTGGTGATTAGTGGACTCGTGTGCGCTGCCTCACCGCAAGAAGTTTCTCGTAGTCGTAGAAGAGGATAGCCACTGAGTCAAAGCTGGCTTGCTGCAACTAAACCCCACATTACCTTCTTGATACAAATGCATGTATGATAGGATCTAATGTAAGCCTTGTTGAGTACCTTTGTACTCACGTTTGCTTTATTTATGTTTTGCAGGTGAGACATCTGTCTCACTAGTAGTACCGCTTGGACTTCGATGAGTAGCTTGTTACCTCAGCTACGATCTTGTTCCCTTGGGAGGGAGTTGTAGATAGTCAGGCTTCTGAGCCTTTTTTCTTTTGTAGTTGTCTGTACTCAGACATGTAATGCTTCCATTGCTTGTATGCTCTGAATGATGGGTCATGTGACCCCTATTTGTATTTAATGCTATGTGGCTCTTCTGGGCCTTTATCTATTTGATTTTGCGTTATGTTGTGATGCCATGTTGTACAGCACATACTTGCATGCTATGCGTACGTGTGACGTGTATTGCTATGTGTGGGATCCGACAATCTAGTGGTTTATCCTTGGCAGCCTCTCTTATGGGGAAATGTAGTCTAGTGCTTCCTTGAGCCATAGTAGTCCGCTACAGCCCGGTTCACCGGAGTCCTGCTAGACCAGCAATACTGCTCAGGACACTTGACTGGCCGGCATGTGTTTCACTTCGTTCCTGTGTCTGTCCCTTCGGGGAAATGTAACGCGGTGACATCCGGAGTCCTGCCTAGCCTGCTACAGCCCGGGTTCCCGGAGTCCTGTTAGCCCAGTGCTACAGCCCAGATTCACACGCTGCTGACCGACATGCTCGATGTGAATCATGTATGCCTGTCCCCATAGGTTAGTGCCACTTTGGGTTCACGACTAGCCATGTCGGCCCGGGTTCTCTGTCATATGGATGCTAGTGATACTATCATACACGTGAGCCGAAAGGCGCAAACGGTCCCGGGCCATGGTAAGGCGACACCCGTGGGAATACCGTGCGTGAGGCTGCAAAGTGACATGAGGTGTTACATGCTAGATCGGTGTGACTTAGAATCGGGGGGCGAGGGTGTCGACCATGACCTGACTAACCAACAAGTCTCTAGTACAGGTTTATCGCCTATTCGGGTTCCATCCGCAAGGAGATCCGGTCGGGGTGTCGCTCACGGCCCCAAACGATGTGGGCAGGGTTCCCAAGCCCACCATCCGGGTGCCACTTGGTATACCGTGCCACTGTGCCTAGTCTGTCCCAAGCCCACCTGTACCGGGTGCCACTTGGTAGACTACTAACACTACCTACAAACACCAGAAACTAGTTGCAGCTCCTGGACAGAGATCGAGTTGATTAATAAGTCGAGAGAGCTTGGAGCACCCGGAGCCCAATGTGTGGTATTAACTGTTCATGGATCACAAACACAGAACTCAGTTCCTAAGGACGGCTGCAATGAGACAACCCACCATGTACTCCTACATGGCCTCTCACCGCTACCTTTGCCAAATCGTGTTCACATACTTAGCTCACACGCAGTAGGACATGTTCATCACCATTCCAATTCATCCCCGATGAATCAGACCTGACTCAACTATAAGCAGTAGCAGGCATGACAAACAGGCATGAATGAGTAGGCACGTCAGGGCTCAAACAACTCCTACTCATGCTAGTGGGTTTCATCTATTTACTGTGGCAATGACAGGTCATGCAGAGGAAAGGGGTTCAGCTACTGCAGCATGTAACAGTTGAGTCGTTGTTGTCCTAATGCAGTAAAAGAGAGCAGGAGCGAGAGAGTGGGATTGTATCGGAATGAACAAGGGGGTTTTGCTTGCCTGGCATTTCTGAAGATATCATTGGGTCTTCATCAGTGTCAACGATCACAGCGTCGGTACAACGTCTATCGAGAGGGGACAACCACCGGCAACAGAGAAGGAACACAATCAATGCAATGCACAACATGATGCATGATAATGACATGGCAATATGTTGTTAATTGAGCTAATGCAACTAGCAACACAATTAAATGAAGTTGGTTTGAACCCAAAGTTCAAATTCAATCTCCACTTGTGGTTATTTGAATACCATTCATTTGATTTGTCCTAAACAGTGGCCTTTAGTTGTTCTAACATGCATGAAAATGGTACAGATGGATAGATTGGATTTTTCTGATAATTTTTCATATATAATTTATTTCATTTGGAGTTACGGTTTATTTTCTATGAATTTTAGAAGTTTTCAACATTTCTGGAATTTCCTGGATTTATCTCTAAATAAAAAAAATCCAGTTAACTGCATTATGACGGCATCACTGCATCAGCATGGCGTCAGCAGGTCAACCGAGTCAAAATTGGCGTGCGGGTCCTACATGTCAGCATAATAGTGGCAAATTGGGCTTAATTATTTCCTAACCAAAACGTTAGTGGGACTGGGACCCACTGTCAGTGGCTCAGTGGTGCGGTTAGGGCTAATTAAGCACGCCTTGTCGGCACGGCCGGGGTTGACCGCCAGCGACCATTGACCATGGCGGAGGCTCGCTGGAAACACTGCTCCGGCAGTATTTCGATGCACCAAGGGCACGAGGAGATGCCCCTTTCTTGCCCCCATCCAACGGACCAAGCTAGAGGGCGCGGGGTGGCCGGAATCTCGCCGGCGTTGAGGTTTGGCGGCGGCAGAGCCACGGGCGTTGATGAGAACGACACCACAGAGCATGGGAGGAGGAACTGTGGTGGTGTTCGTCTCCTGGGAGGGTGCGGAGCTCGTTGGCGGGCCCGGACGCGGGTTGCAGCAGCTCTAGCCGCGGCGGCGCCATGGCCAGCGGTGGCGAGCTCGGGAGCTTGCAGAAACGGCGACTAGAGGATGTGCGAGGCCGGGGTGAGAGAGGGGTTTCGTTCGCGAGCTCACCACGGTTCGGGTGGAGTCGAAGAAGAGGCCGGGGAAGCGCTGTGGCCGGCAAATCGACGACGGTGGGGACGAAGCAGAGGCGGCGATGGGAACGATGGGGGCGGCGTTCTCTTGCTCCCTGCCTTGCATGCATCGACGAGAGAGGGTAGCGCGGGATGGTGGAGCTCTTGGAAGGCGGTGGCTCTTGGGGACGACGGCGGCCACGCGAGCGAAGCACGGCGGCGACGGGCTCCTCCCGGTGAGCATAGAAACGAGAGGGGGAGGGGCTAGAGCGAGGGAGAAGAATTACACCCCTGCAGGGTTATCATCATCTATTCGAATAGCCGGATTCCACGGATATGGAAACTTGGACCCCTTGCATAGTTCGTAGACAAGTGAAAGTGGATACTCTAAAACTCGCAAGATAAGCGTGAGTGCTGATGGCGTTCTTGCAGGGAGACGGGAGCGGATCCATAGTGGTGTATTGGTATGGTGACTTTGTGGACTCGTGTGCGCCACCTCAAAAGAGTTACTTGCAGTCGTAGTTCAAGTTAGCCACTGAGTCAAAGCTGACTTGCTGCAGATAAACTCCACCACCCCCTTTGTTGATACCGATGCATATGTAGTTAGTTCTGATGTAAGTCTTGCTGGGTACATTTGTACTCACGTTTGCTTATTTTATGTTTTGCAGAGAGACTTCAGTCTCGCTAGTAGTTCCACGTGGACTTCGACGTTTAGCTTGTTACCTCAGCTACGATCTTGTACCCTTGGGAGGGTCTTGTAGATAGTCAGGCTTCTGAGCCTTCTTCATTTGTACTTGTCTGTACTCAGACAATTTAAGCTTCCACATGTGCTTGTTGCTTGTAATATCTCGCTCCTCGGAGCCTAATGATTAAATACTTTGAGTCATAGAGTCTTGTTGTGATGCCATGTTGTATTGCACATATTGAGCATATTGTGTGTATGATTGAAATGCTTGGTATGTGTGGAATCTGACAACCTAGTTGTTTATCCTTGGTAGCCTCTCTTATGGGGAAATGTAGTCTTGTGCTTCCATGAGCCATAGTAGTCCGCTACAGCCCGGTTCACCGGAGTCCTGCTAGCCCAGCACTACTGCTCCGGAACACTTGACTGGCCGGCATGTGATTCACTTCGTTCCTGTGTCTGTCCCTTCGGGGAAATGTCACGCGGTGACATCCGGAGTCCTGCCTAGCCTGCTACAGCCCGGGTTCCCGGAGTCCTGTTAGCCTAGTGCTACAGCCCGGATTCACACGCTGCTGACCGACATGCTCGATGTTGATTCATGTATGCCTGTCCCCGTAAGTTAGTGCCACTTTGGGTTCACGACTAGTCATGTCGGCCCGGGTTCTCTGTCATATGGATGCTAGCAACAATATCATATACGCGAGCCAAAAGGCGCAAACGGTCCCGGGCCATTCAGGACCCCGATTCCAAGTCACATCGATCTAGCCGGTAACACCTCATATCACATTGCGGCCTCACGCACGGTATCCCCACGGGTGTCGCCTTACCATGGCCCGGGACTGTTTGCGCCTTTTGGCTCACGTATATGATAGTGTCTCTAGCATCCATATGACAGAGAACCCGGGCCGACATGGCTAGTCGTGAACCCAAAGAGGCACAGACCTATGGAGACAGGCATACATGAATCACATCGAGCATGTCGGTCATCAGCGAGTGAATCCGGGCTGTAGCACTAGGCTAACAGGACTCCGGGGAACCCGGGCTGTAGCAGGCTAGGCAGGACTCCGGAGGTAACCGCGTGACACTTCCCCGAAGGGACAGACATATGAACGAAGCGAAACACATGCCGGCCAGTCAAGTGTCCTGAGCAGTAGTGCTGGGCTAGCAGGACTCGGTGAACCGGGCTGTAGCGGACTACTATGGCTCGAGGAGCACTAGACTGCATTTCCCCATAAGAGAGGCTGCCAAGGACAAACAACTAGATTGTCGGATCCCACACATACCAAGCATTTCAATCATACACACAATATGCTCGATATGTGCAAATACAACATAGCATCACAACAAAACTCTACAACTCAAGTACTTTTATTTAAAGGCTCCAGAGAGCCATACATAACATGTTCATACAGGTAGGGGTCACATGACCCGACACTCAAGTCATACAAGCATACAAGCACATGCGGAAGCAAATAGTCTGAGTACAGACATTGTCACATCCCTAGCTTCTGGTGCTGCCTAGTGTTCGCATCCTGCCTGCATCATATTTAACTTTCATGGAAATTTGAAATGGGGATGTTGAAACCCTAGCACCACTTGAATCAAACTAGGTTCAACGAAAATTTGCATTCAATAACCAAAAATGATCCTTACTGATATTTGGTATTTTTGGCAAGGGCTTTGTTCCAAACCGAAAAATAATGAACATTTTTAAGGATTTATTTGGGCATTGAATTTAAATCAATATTGTATTTGGATTTGGGTTTATATTCTTAATATATGGAATATAATTTCAGATAACTCTGAAATAATTTATGTGCCACTAGGATAATCCCATTGTGCAATATAAAAATATTCAGAGGAATGTTGTCACTGTTTTCAATTGTTTGGAGTTCAAAACAGTGGCAAAATGAATTAATAAAAGGAAACAGAACAGAAATAAAAAAGAGCAGATATTTTTACCTAGCGCCCACCAACCGGCCCAGCGCTGTAGCTGGCCGGCCCAGCCCACCACGGGCTCCTCCCTGTCGTCTCCCCTTGCCAGGAGGACGAGCGCATGGCCGGCGCGCGCGAGCACGCATCCGGCCACCTACTGCTTGTCGCTGGAGTCTACCCCGAGCGCCACATGCATCGCCCCACCCTTCTCCTGGACCTCTCACTCTCCCACGGCTCCCTCCCCCTACTCAGCTCTCCCCGAACGCGCCCGTCGCCGCCGACGTGCACCACCGTGGCCACCGCCTCCCCCTCGCCTCTCCGACATGCCCAGAGGCTCCGCCTCGACCCCCTCTATCTTCCACCCCGAGCCACACCACCGCGGGAGCCCCACATCGCCGCCACGAGTCGTCTTCCCCGAGCACGGCCGCCAGACTCCATCGACAGATTCATCGCCTTCCGGTCGTCCCCGAGCTAGCTGAGCCTGTCGTCAGCCTCACCGTGAGCTCTCGGTCCTTTCCCCTCTCTCCCCGTGCTCGTCCGCGCCTTCTAACCACCGTAGCCATCGGAGCTGATAGCTCCTCGCCGCCGGCCATGTCACCACCGCGACCACGGCCGTGCAAGCACGCGTCCGAGCCCACCGTTGCACTCGCTTGCACCTCCGCGGGTCGATCACGACCATCCATGGCTCCGGACATGCCCCGCAACGAGCAAACCGCCGTTGGCCGAACTCCGGCTGCCGCCGCGAGCTCCCTTCCGACGAGCTCAGTCCACCCCAGCTGCTCCCGCTTGCCCCGTTAGATGCGCGCGACCGCCAGCTCCCCGTAGAGCCTCTTCGCCGCTCTTTTGGTCGCCTGAGTTGCGATTCCGAGCGCCTTCGCTGTCTCTGGCATCGCCGGCGAAGAGCCGTGGACCAAGTCCGGCGAAGTTGACTCGTTTAACCTGGGGTTTGACCCCCCAGGGTCACTGACGTGCGGGCCCATCTCTGTTAATCTTTAGCTAGATTAGATTAGTGCTAATTAACCCTGATAGTTAGGTTAGCCGCTGACATGTGGGCCCCGGCCCCACTGACATTTTAGTTAGGCTTAATTTAAGGTTAATTAACTATATTTTTAGCTGAGTCAATGACATATGGGTCCCACTATCAGGTTTGACTCTGGTTAGGCGCTGTTGACCAGCTGACGTCACAGTGACGCAGTGCTGACGCAATAACTCATTTTCTGGATTTATTCTTTTTCAGGAAATTCCAGAAAATGCCCAAACACTTCTAAAAATCATAGAAATTAAACCGTAACTCCAAATGAAATAATTTATATATGAAAAATTATCAGAAAAATTCAAGGAATCCCTTTATGGCATTTTCATGCATGTTAGAACAACTTATGGCTGCTGTTTAGGCCAATTCATATAAATGGAATTTAAACTCTCACATATGGAGTTTGAATTTGAACCTAGGGTTCAAACCAACTCCATTTAACATGTTGCTAGTTGCATTAGCTAAACCACAGCATGTTGACATGTCATGATCATGCATCATATTGTGCATTGCATTGATTGTGTTTCTTTCTTTGTTGTCGGTATTTGTCCCCTCTCGATAGACGTGGTTTCGATGATGAGATCGATGACACCGATGAAGAACTATATTATCTTCAGGAGTGCCAGGCAAGCAAAACCCCCTTGTTCATTCCAATACAATCCCACTCTCTCGCTCCTGCTCTCTTTTACTTCATTAGGACAAGAACGATTCAACTGTTACTTGTTGCGGTAGTTGAACCCCTTTCCTCTGCATGACCTGTCATTGCCATAGTAAATAGATGAAACCCACTAGCATGAGTAGGAGTTGTTTGAGCCCTGATGTGCCTACTCATTCATGCTTTTTTTCATGCCCGCTACTGCTTAGAGTTGAGTCAGGTCTGATTCATCGGGAATGAATTGGAACATGGTGAACATGTCCTACCGTTGAGAGCTAAGTGTGTGAACACGATTTGGTAAAGGTAGCGGTGAGAGGCCATATAGGAGTACATGGTGGGTTGTCTCATTACAGCTGTCCTTAGGAACTGAGTTCTGTGTTTGTGACCCATGAATAGCTACTACCATGCATTGGAATGCTTAAGTGCCCCTCTCGACTTATTAATCAACCTGATCTCTGTCTAGTAGTTGCAACTAGTTTCTGGTGTTTGTAGGTAGTGTTAGTAGTCTACCAAGTGGCACCCGGTACAGGTGGGCTTGGGACAGACTAGGCACAGTGGCCCGGTGTACCAAGTGGCACCCAGATGGTGGGCTTGGGAACCCTGTACACATCATTTGGGGCCGTGAGCGACACCCCGGCCGGATCTCCTTGCGGATGGAACCCAAATAGGTGATAAACCTGGACTAGGGACTTGTTGGTTAGTCAGGTCGTGGCCGACTCCCTCGCCAAGCTTCTGCTTGAAGGTTGCCGAGATACACAACGTGTACATGGTGGTAAGTGGCGAGAGCGTGTGTGAAGAAGTACACCCCTGCAGGGTTATCATTATCTATTTGAATAGCCGGATTCCTCGGATATGGAAACTTGGACCCCTTGCATAGTTCATAGACAAGTGAAAGTGGATACTCTAAAACTCGCAAGATAAGCGTGAGTGCTATGGATGGCGTTCTCGCAGGGAGACGGGAGCGGATCCATAGTGGTGTATTGGTATGGTGAATTTGTGGACTCGTGTGCGCCACCTCAAAAGAGTTACTTGCAGTCGTAGTTCAGGTTAGCCACCGAGTCAAAGCTGGCTTGCTGCAGTTAAACTCCACCACCCTCTTTGTTGATAGCGATGCATATGTAATTAGTTCTGATGTAAGTCTTGCTGGGTACATCTGTACTCACGTTTGCTTATTTTGTATGTTTTGCAGAGAGACTTCAGTCTCGCTAGTAGTTCCACATGGACTTCGACGTTTAGCTTGTTACCTCAGCTACGATCGTGTACCCTTGGGAGGGTCTTGCAGATAGGCAGGCTCCTCAGCCTTCTTCATTTTTAGTTCTCTGTACTCAGACAAGTTAAGCTTCCGTATGTGCTTGTTGCTTGTATGCTCTGTATGTTGGGTCATGAGACCCATGTTTGTAATATCTCGATCTTCGGTGCCTAATGTATAATACTCTGAGTCATAGAGTCTTGTTGTGATGCCATGTTGTATTGCACATATTGAGCATATTGTGTGTATGATTGAAATGCTTGGTATGTGTGGGATCCGACAACCTAGTTGTTTATCCTTGGTAGCCTCTCTTATGGGGAAATGTAGTCTAGTGTTTCCATGAGCCATAGTAGTCCACTACAGCCCGGTTCTCCGGAGTCCTGCTAGCCCAGCACTACTGCTCAGGACACTTGACTGTCCGGCATGTGATTCACTTCGTTCCTGTGTCTGTCCCTTCGGGGAAATGTCACGCGGTGACATCCGGAGTCCTGCCTAGACTGCTACAGCCCGGGTTCCCGGAGTCCTGTTAGCCCAGTGCTACAGCCCGGATTCACACGCTGCTGACCGACATGCTCGATGTTGATTCATGTGTGCCTGTCCCCGTAAGTTAGTGCCACTTTGGGTTCACGACTAGTCATGTCGGCCCAGGTTCTCTGTTATATGGATGCTAGCGACACTATCATATACGTGAGCCAAAAGGCACAAACGGTCCTGGGCCATGGTAAGGTGACACCCGCGGGAATACCGTGCGTGAGGCCGCAAAGTGGTATGAGGTGTTACAGGCTAGATCGGTGTGACTTAGAATCGGGGTCCTGACAGCTTTGGTATCAGAGCCTGACTGCCTGTAGGTTTACCAAGACAACTGGTCGAAGTCGTGTCTAGAAATGCTTTAGTTATATAAGGGAATTGATTGTGGATGGGAATGTAAGGCTCTTTTTACTCCTTATCCTCATGACCTTCTGATCTGAGTCATCCTCTTCTCTTTTACGGGGATTAAGAACTAGGCCTTCTTATCTATCTATCAGGATGACGTGTTACTAACCCGTTGACTTATAGGATTGATGGATTCATGCCGCAGTTCAGTTTCCAGTACTTCCGTGTGTTCATAATTGGTCTCAGAACCTTGATATTGTGATGTTGAGTGGTTATGCCACCATTTTTGCAGGATGTCTCAAATCATTTTGAGCATTTACAGCCGTTATGCTGTCCGAGTCATCCCATGTTTCTAAACAGTCTGATGCACTTGCAAATCTTTCCTCCATGTTCCGTTGTATTTTGGGCCAGATTAAGCACACTAATCGGTGTGTTGAGGTTCTCCGTTGCCTTGACGTGTATCCTCAAGAATTTAGCAATGCTTTCGTATCCCCAGTGTGATGATTCTGCCACCATTCCCGAAAGCATCCCGTGATGCCATGTAGTGGTAGGTATTCTATTCATGGGTTCTTGAACCTGAGATTCACCCTACTTATCTCATGTTGATAGTGTTGCTGGTTCCTTTAGGATATTAGTAACCTTTGCGATAGTCCTCGAGGTTCGTGGTACATCCTTCTTCCAATTACCATGGACCATTCTTGGCAGGAGTTCTTTTGAACCAAAAGGTCACGACAGAGTGCTCCTGATGAGTTCTCCATTCTATGTTGTGACTCTGCCAACCCTACCTTCCTGCATGGGTTATCCGGAAGAAATATGTTGAACTCGTTCGACATACTAACCTATGTATTCACAACTCAGAAAGATATATGTTCCCTTGAGTTGTCCCTCTTCATTTGTATTCCACCATCATCTATCAATTGATAGTCAGGAGTAATTGTGCATCCGTGTTATCGATGCTTATTATTCTTGTGGTCCGTCTAAGCCATTCTATTCAGAATGACTAGGAGAAACAAACTCCAGTACCTCATCCATTTCTAGGATTGGGTCAAAGCAGTTGTATTCCGCAGATCAAATGCAATCAAGCTTTGATTCTGTTCTACCCTGAAGTATTACCCACTTTATGTCAGGAATGTCATGAGAATTGCACCTTCCCTTATGAATTCTTGACGTAGTGATACTTCTCGCCATCATTAGTTTTTGGTGTTTGTAGGTTATGTGTTGGCGGCCGTGCGTAGCACTGACCCTAGGGGTGGGTTATGATGTGGTAGATACACTGTGGCCGGGTATGCCGGGCGCCCGTTTGGCGTCTCTGGACCCTGTACACATCGTTTGGGGCCGTTGAGGACACCCCGTCCGGATTTCCTTACAGATGGAACCCGAATAGGCGATAAACCTGGACTAGAGACTTGTGCGGTTAGTCAGGTCGTGGTCTACACCCACGTCGGCTTTCGTTTGAAGTCGGCCGAGCACATGTCGTGTGCAGACGTTAAGTGGTGGAAACATGTGTGATGAAGTACACCCCTGCAGGGTTATAAATGATCTATTCGAATAGCCTCGTCCGCGGTAAAGAACTTCTGGGTTGCCTATAACAGTTCATAGAGAAGTGAAAGTGGATACTCTAAAACTCGCAAGATAAGTGTGAGTGCTATGGATGGCCTTCTCGTAGGGAGACGGGAGCGGATCCATAGTGGTGTATTGAATGGTGAATATGTGGACTCGTGTGCGCCACCTCAAAAGAGTTACTTGCAGTCGTAGTTCAGGTTAGCCACTGAGTCAAAGCTGGCTTGCTGCAGTTAAACTCCACCACCCCCCCCTTGTTGATACCGATGCATATGTAGCTAGTTCTGATGTATGTCTTGCTGAGTACCTTTGTACTCACGTTTGCTTAATTTGTGTTTTGCAGAGAGACTTTAGTCTCGCTAGTAGTTCTGCGTGGACTTCGACGTTTAGCTTGATACCTCAGCTACAATCTTGTGCCCTCGGCAGGATCTGGTAGATAGTCAGGCTTCTTAGCCTTTTCATTTGTAGATGTCTGTACTCAAACATGTTAAGCTTCCGCATGTGCTTGATTTGTATGCTATGACTGTTGGGTCATGAGACCCATGTTTGTAATATCTCGCTCCTCGGAGCCTAATGAATAAATACTTGAGTTGTAGAGTTATGTTGTGATTCCATGTTGTATTTACACATATCGAGCATATTGTGTGTATGATTGAGATGCTTGGTATGTGTGGGATCCGACAATCTAGTTATTTATCCTTGGCAGCCTCTCTTATGGGGAAATGTAGTCTAGTGCTTCCATGAGCCATAGTAGTCTGCTACAACCCGGTTCACCGGAGTGCTGTTTGCCCAGCACTACTGCTCAGGACACTTGACTGGCCGGCATGTGTTTCACTTCATTCATGTGTCTGTCCCTTCGAGGAAATGTCACGCGGTGACATCCGGAGTCCTGCCTAGCCTGCTACAGCCCGGGTTCCCAGAGTCCTGTTAGCCCAGTGCTACAGCCCGGATTCACACACTTCTGACCGACATGCTCGATGTGATTCATGTATGCCTGTCCCCATAGGTTAGTGCCGCTTTGGGTTCACGACTAGCCATGTCAGCCCGGATTCTCTGTCATATGGATGCTAGCGACACTATCATATACGTGAGCCAAAAGGCGCAAACGGTCCCGGGCCATGGTAAGGCGACACCCATGGGAATACCGTGCGTGAGTCCGCAAAGTGATACGAGGTGTTACCGGCTAGATCGATGTGACTTGGAATCAGGGTCCTGACAGCGTTGGTATCAGAGTCTGACTGCCTGTAGGATTACCAAGCCAAACTTGTCGAAGTTGAGTCTAGAAATGCTTTAGCTATATAAGGGAATTGATTGTGGAAGGGAATATAAGGCTCTTTTTACTCCTTTAACTTATGCCCTTCTGATCTGAATCACCCTCTTCTCTTCTACGGGGATTAAGAACTAGGCTTCTCATCTTTCTATCAGGATCACGTGTTACTAATCCGTAGACTTGTAGGATTGTTGGATTCAAGTCTCAGTTTAGTTTCTTTTACTTCCGTGTGTTCATAATTGGTCTCGGAACCTTGATATTGTGATGTTGAGTGGTTATGCCACCATTTTGCAGGATGTCTCAAATATTTTTGAGCATTTACAGCCGTTATGCTGTCCGAGTCTCCCAGGTTTCTAAATAGTCTGATGCATTTGCAAATCCCTTCTTCCCGTTTCCGATGTCCTTTTGGGCCAGATTAATCACACTATCGGTGAGTTGAGGTACTTTGTTGCCTCGACATATATGTTGGAGCTATTATCATGACCCTAGGTGTTTTAGGGAGTCACCTAGTAATCTAGCCATGTTTTGTGTTCTGGTGTGATGATTCTGGCCACCATTCTCGAAAGCATCCTGTGATGCCATTTAGTAGTAGGTATTCTATTCCTGGGTTCTTGAACCCGAGATTCACCCTACTTAACTCATGTTGATAGTGTTTGCTCGTTCCTTTAGTATATTAGTAACCTTGCGACAGTCCTCGAGGTCCGTGGTATTTCTTTCTTCCAATACCATGAATCATTAAGGCAGAAGTTCTTTGAACCAAAATATCACAATCAACTCTTGAGGAGTTCTCCATTCATAATTGTGATTCTGCCAGTCCTACCTTCCTGTTTGGATTATCTAGAAGAAACTTGTTGAACTTGGTTCGACATATTAATCTATGCATCCACAACTTAGAAGGATATACGTCCTCTTGAGTTGTCCCTCTTCATTTGTATTTCGACAACCGCCTATCAATTGATAGTCAGGAGTAATTGTGCATCCATGTTATCGATGCTTATTATTCTTGTGGTCTGTTAAGCCATTCTATTTCAGAATGACTAGGAGAAACAAACTCCAGTACCTCATCCATATCCAGGGTTGGGTCAAAGCATTTGTATTCCGCAGATCAAATGCAATCAAGTTTTGTTATGTTCTACCCTGAAGTATTACCCACTTTATGCCAGGAATGTCATGAGAATGGCACCATCTCTTATACATTCTTGACGCAGTGATACTTCTTGCCATCATTTTTCATTCCTCGGTTTCCGTGTTATTATAACCAGAATGCCGACAAGTGAATTGTGATGTGTGAAATCAATACTCCGAGCAACTCGTTGCTTGGTAGTAAATGGACAATATTCTCATTCTTAGCCTGTTGGTTATTGAACTACCATTCTAAGATTTATCTTGCTACCTAGTCCATATTTCCTGGTGAATTTCAATCATACACAAAATATGCTCGATATGTGCAAATACGACATGGCATCACAACAAAACACTACAACTCAAGTACTTTTATTTAAAGGCTCCAGAGAGCCATACATAACATGTTCATACAGGTAGGGGTCACATGACTCAACACTCAAGCATTGTTAAGGAAATCGTTAACTGGTAGCTGCTCGGTCGGCTGGTGAGTAGGGGATTAATAGGCTAATCGGCAAGTTAATCGGCCATTTAATCAATTAATCGGATGATTTATCGGGTAATCGGCTACTCGGGGACCCTATGAGTAGGGATTAATCGGCAAGTCATACAAGCATACAAGCACACGCGGAAGCAAATAGTCTTATTACAGACACTAGAAAGAAAGAAGGCTTCTCGAAGCCTGTCTATCTACATAGGGCCCTCCATGGCCAGGATCACCACCTGGGTGGCAAGTCACTCATCGACGTCGAGATCTACATAAAAGCCATCAGAGGGGGCGGTGTTGTCGTCTGAAAACAGTAATTAAGCAAACATGATTACAAAGGTACTCAACAAGTCTTACATCAGAACCTACTATACATGCTCAATCTCAAGAAGGTGGTGGAGTTATTGCAGCAAGCCAGCTTTGACTCTTGGCTAAGCTATCCTACGGGACACCACTAGTAAAATAGTTTTCGCACACAAGTCCACTAATCACCAACACAATACTGCACCAGAGATCCTCCCTTGTCATCCTACGAGAGTGCCAACCTCGGTACTCACACTTATCTTGAGTCTTTTAGTAGTACCCATTAACTTGTCTATGAACTGTATAGGCAACCAAGTAGTCCTTCACTGCGGACGCGGCTATTTGAATAGTTTTATAACCTGCAGGGGTGTACTTCGTCACACATGTTTACACCACTTAGCGGCTGCACACGACATGTGCTCGGCAGACTTCAAGCGAAAGCCGACGTGGGTGTAGACCACGACCTGACTAACCACACAAGTCTCTAGTCCAGGTTTATCGCCTATTCAGGTTCCATCCGCAAGGAAATCCGGCCGGGGTGTCCTCAACGGCCCCAAACGATGTGTACAGGGTCCCGAGATGCCAAACGGGCGCCCGACATACCCGTCCACAGTGTATCTACCGCGTCATAGCCCACCCATAGGGTCAGCACTACGCACGGCCGCCAACACATAACCTACAAACACAAGAAACTAGTTGCAACTCCTGGACAGAGGACGAGAGGGGTCAGTAAGTCGAGCGGGGTCATATTTCAGGGCCCAATGTGTGGTAGTAGCTGAATCTTAAATCACGCATACAAATCTCAGTTTCTTATGGACGACCTCAATGAAACAACCCACCATGTACTCCTACATGGCCTCTCATCGATACCTTTACCAAATCATGTTCAACACATCCCTCACATTACCGACATAATCATTTCACTCTAGCCCATCACCCAGGTGAACCAGACCTGACACAACTCTAAGCATAGCAGGCATAGCAAGGTAGGAAACACATACATGGCTCAATCAACTCCTACACATGCTAGTGGGTTTCATCTAGTTACTGTGGCAATGACAGGTCATGTAGAGGATAAGGGTTCAACTACCGTAGCACACAGCAGTTTGAAATGTTGTTGTCTTAATGCAGTGAATGAGAGCAGATGCGAGAACATGGGATTGTATTGATATGATCAATGGGGCTGCTTGCCTGATGGAGTGGTAGTAGGGTACTGCACTCAGTTGGATACTCAGAGATATCCTCGGAGGCAGAATCTACCACGAAAGACACCACAGAGTATAATCAACACATGGCAATATGAAACAATATGATGCATGCTATGACATGGCAAAATGATGTGTCCTGCCTAATGCAATGTGAAACAAGTTGAAAGGGTCCCATTTGAATCAAAGATTCAAATGAAAGCTTAAGCTCTTATGAATAATAAGTGTATTAGCTTATTTCACCTAAACAGCAAGGTTAAAATGTTTTGTCATGCATGAAACCATTACAGATGGATAGATTGAATTTTTCTGATCATTTTTCATATATAATTTGTTTGATATGGAGCTATGGTTGATTTTCTATGATTTTTAGAAGTTTAGGCTATTTTCTGGAATTTCCTATATAAAAATAAATCCAGAAAATGAATAATTGCGTCAACACTGCATCACTGTGACGTCAGCGACTCAAAGGCACCAGCCCAGGTCAAACCTGACTGGTGGGCCCGGTCTGTCAGTGTCTCAGCTAACTAATAGAGTTTAGTTAATACTAACTAACTGTCAGTGGGGCCTGGGCCCGCATGTCAGTGACTTGAACTAACTAAAATTAGTTAGCACTAATCCTAACCTAATTAACAAGTTGGCCCCACCTGTCGTAGGCTCAGGGGGGAAGTCAACTTGGGCGCACACGGGCCAGACGTGGTCAACTCGCCGATAGCTTGACGCCGACGACAACAGATGCGGCGGAGGGGCTCGGGTTTTGCCCACAGTCGACCAAATCGACTGCGGTTTGGTCCTACGTGTAGCTGGGAGCAAGCCGCAACATTTGGTGGTGGAAGTGGAGCTCGGGGAGGCCGGGAACGACGTCGGCAATGACCTTGGCGGTCGTCGGAGTTCGGGCGAGGATGAACCCGAAGCTACGGGGCATGTCGAGGCGCGGGGAGTGGTGCGTTAGGCTCCTGGGAACATGGTGCGTGTGGTGACGCGCTCGGAATCGAGCTTACGCGCCTGTGGCCACGGCGGCGACATGGCCGGCGGAGCCGAGCTCTCGGCCATGATGGCCAATGGGGTTAGAGGGCAGCTTGAGCGACGTGGCTAGGGGAGAAGAGAGAGAAGCTCACGGCGAGTGCAGTGGGCGTCGAAGCGGGCTCGGGGAAGCGTGGGAGGCGGCGAATCGTCGGCAACGATCTCCGGTGACCAACGAGGGGAACGGCAGTGGTGGTGGCGTTGCAGCGCGTCCGAGGCTTCGAGGCTTCGAGGCTTATCGAGGAGGTCGAGGGAGATGTTGCGGAGCTTGTGGGCACGATGGGGTGACACGGGGACGACGGTGGCTGCGGCTACGGCGGCAAGACGGTGGCGGCTGCGTCGGCCATGGCTTCGGCGGAGCGAGGGAGAGAGGCGGGGGGCGAAGTAGTGACTCCTCATGTGTAGAGTCATAGTACAAGGCCTAATAGTACCCCTGTGCTCCAGGAAGTGAGGCTGGCATGTAACGGAAGTCGGTGTTCTGTAGCAAGGCAGTCCTGGCTCGAATGATAGTCATCATTGAATAGGCTGCATCCTGCACCGACATCTCAATACTGACCCCAAGTCCATAGGAACAGTGAAGGGGCTCAGTGGCTCTAGGATAAGAGGGATATATCCTGACGGTACAGAGGTACTGGCTCTGGTTGAAGTGTCTGAACTGCTCCTCGACGGTATATTCCGGATACCACCGATAGCCTGACTCGACCATCATTCGAACCAACATGGCCGTGTGGCCGGGCAAATCGAGGCACCGGGTCAGACAAACCACCTGGTTCTGCGAACGGGTTGCCATCTAAAAGCATAGAATAATGCAAAGGAATTAGAATTTTCCAGGGGAAATCGGACAGCATAACGACTGTAAATGCTCAGAAAAAGATTTGAGACATCCACAATAGTTTGCAATACCACTCAACAACATCATATCAAGGTTCTGATTCAACTGGCAACATACTAAAAGTAGTAGAAACTGTACAGAGGCTGGTAACAACAATCCTATAAGCTACTACGGATTAGTAACACGTGAACCTGATAGAAGTGGAGAGCCTAGTCCTTAACCCATGTTGAAAGAGAAGAGAATGACTCAGATCAGAGGGCATAAGGTAAAGGAGTAAAAAGAGCCTTACGTTCCCTCACACAATCAATTCCCATACATATAACTAAAGCATTTCTAGACTCGACATCGACCAGTTTGGCTCAACGAACCTACAGGCAGTCCGGCTGGCCAGTGGCCATGATCAGTTACTACCACACATTGGGCTCCGGGCGCTCCAAGCACTCTCGACTTATTAATCAACTCAATCTATGTCCAGGAGTTGCAACTAGTTTCTGGTGTTTGTAGGTAGTGTTAGTAGTCTACCAAGTGGCACCCGGTACAGGTGGGCTTGGGACAGACTAGGCATAGTGGCACGGTCTACCAAGTGGCACCTGGATGGTGGGCTTGGGAACCGTGCACACATCGTTTGGAGCCGTGAGCGACACCCCGGCCGGATCTCCTTGTGGATGGAACCCGAATAGGCGATAAACCTGGACTAGAGACTTGTTGGTTAGTCAGGTCGTGGCCGACTCCTTCGCCCGGCTTCCGCTTGAAGGTTGCCGAGGTACATGACGTGTATAGGGCGATAAGTGGCGAGAGCGTGTGTGAAGAAGTACACCCCTGCAGGGTTATCATTATCTATTCGAATAGCCGGATTCCTCGGATATGGAAACTTGGACCCCTTGCATAGTTCATAGACAAGTGAAAGTGGATACTCTAAAATACGCAAGATAAGCGTGGGTGCTATGGATGGCGTTCTCGTAGGGAGACGGGAGCAGATCCATAGTGGTGTATTGATATGGTGAATATGTGGACTCGTGTGCGCCACCTCAAAAGAGTTACTTGCAGTCGTAGTTCAGGATAGCCATTGAGTCAAAGCTGGCTTGCTGTAGTTAAACTCCACCACCCCCTTTGTTGATACCGATGCATATGTAGTTAGTTCTGATATAAGTCTTGCTGGGTACATTTGTACTCATGTTTTCTTATTTTATGTTTTGCAGAGAGACTTCAGTCTCGCTAGTAGTACCACGTGGACTTCGATGTTTAGCTTGATACCCCAACTACGATCTTGTGCCCTTGGCAGGATCTGGTAGATATTCAGGCTTCTCAGCCTTTTCATTTGTAGAAGTCTGTACTTAGACATGTTAAGCTTCCGCATGTGCTTTGACTTGTATGCTCTGAATGTTGGGTCATGAGACCCATGTTTGTTTTATCTGGCTCTTCGGAGCCTAATGAATAAATACTTGAGTCGTAGAGTTATGTTGTGATGCCATGTTGTATTTACACATATCGAGCATATTGTGTGTATGATTGAAATGCTTGGTACGTGTGGGATCCGACAATCTAGTTGTTTATCCTTGGCAGCCTCTCTTATGGGGAAATGTAGTCTAGTGCTTCCATGGGCCATAGTAGTGCGCTACAGCCCGGTTCACCAGAGTCCTGCTAGCCCAGCACTACTGCTCAGGACACTTGACTGGCCGGCATGTGTTTCACTTCATTCCTGTGTCTGTCCCTTCGGGGAAATGTCACGCCGTGACATCCGGAGTCCTGCCTAGCCTACTACAGCCCAGTTCACCGGAGTCCTGTTAGCCCAGTGCTATAGCCCGGATTCGCACGCTGCTAACCGACATGCTCGATGTTGATTCATGTATGCCTGTCCCTGTAAGTTAGTGCCACTTTGGGTTCACGACTAGTCATGTCGGCCCAGGTTCTCTATCATATGGATGCTAGTGACACTATCATATACGTGAGCCAAAAGGCGCAAACGGTCCCGGCCATGGTAAGGCGACACCCGTGGGAATACCGTGCGTGAGGCCGCAAAGTGATATGAGGTGTTACCGGCTAGATCGATGTGACTTGGAATCGGGGTCCTGACAGCTTGGGAACACCGTGCGTGAGGCCGCAAAGTGACATGAGGTGTTACCGTCTAGATCGATGTGACTTGGAATCAGGGTCCTGACAGCTTTGCCTTACCATGGCCGGGACCGTTTGTGCCTTTTGGCTCATGTATATGATAGTGTCGCTAGCATCCATATGACAGAGAACCCAGGCCGACATGACTAGTCGTGAACCCAAAGTGGCACTAACTTACGGGGACAGGCATACATGAATCAACATCGAGCATGTCGGTCAGCAGCGTGCGAATCCAGGCTATAGCACTGGGCTAACAGGACTCCGGTGAACCGGGCTGTAGCAGGCTAGGCAGGACTCCGGATGTCACCGCGTGACATTTCCCCGAAGGCACAGACACAGGAATGAAGTGAAACACATGCCGGCTAGTCAAGTGTCCTGAGCAGCAGTGCTAGGCTAGCAGGACTCTGGTGAACCGGGCTGTAGCGGACTACTATGGCCCATGGAAGCACTAGACTACATTTCCCGATAAGAGAGGCTGCCAAGGATAAACAACTAGATTGTTGGATCCCACACATACTAAGCATTTCAATCATACACACAATATGCTCGATAGGTGTAAATACAACATGGCATCACAACATAACTCTACGACTCAAGTATTTATTCATTAGGCTCCGAAGAGCCAGATAAAACAAACATGGGTCTCATGACCCAACATTCAGAGCATACAAGTCAAAGCACACGCGGAAGCTTAACATGTCTGAGTACAGACTTCTACAAATGAAAAAGGCTAAGAAGCCTGACTATCTACCAGATCCTGCCGAGGGCACAAGATCGTAGCTGAGGTATCAAGCTAAACGTCGAAGTCCACGTGGTACTACTAGCGAGACTGAAGTCTCTCTGCAAAACATAGAATAAGCAAACGTGAGTACAAATGTACCCAGCAAGACTTATATCAGAACTAACTACATATGCATCGGTATCAAGAAAGGGGGTGGTGGAGTTTAACTGCAGCAAGCCAGCTTTGACTCAGTGGCTATCCTGAACTACAACTGCAAGAAACTCTTTTGGGGTGGCGCACACGAGTCCACATATTCACCATATCAATACACCACTACGGATCCGCTCCCGTCTCCCTATGAGAACGCCATCCATAGCACTCATGCTTATCTTGCGCATTTTAGAGTATCCACTTTCACTTATCTATGAACTATGCAAGGGTTCCAAGTTTCCATATCCGAGGAATCCGGCTATTCGAATAGATAATGATAACCCTGTAGGGGTGTACTTCTTCACACACGCTCTCGCCACTTATCGCCCTATACATGTCATGTACCTCGGCAACCTTCATGCGGAAGCCGGGAGAGGGAGTCGGCCACGACCTGACTAACCAACAAGTCTCTAGTCCAGGTTTATCGCCTATTCGGGTTCCATCCGAAGGAGATCCGACCGGGGTGTCGCTCACGGCCCCAAACGATGTGTACAGGGTTCCCAAGCCCACCATCCGGGTGCCACTTGGTACACCGGGCCACTGTGCCTAGTCTGTCCCAAGCCCACCTGTACCGGGTGCCACTTGGTAGGCTACTAACACTACCTACAAACACCAGAAACTAGTTGCAACTCCTGGACAGAGATCGAGTTGATTAATAAGTCGAGAGAGCTTGGAGCGCCCGGAGCCCAATGTGTGGTAGTAACTGATCATGGATCACAAACACAGAACTCAGTTCCTGAGGACGGCTGCAATGAGACAACCCACCATGTACTCCTACATGGCCTCTTACAGCTACCTTTACCAAATCGTGTTCACACACTTAGCTCACACACAGTAGGACATGTTCACCACATTCCAATTTATCCCCGATGAACCGGACCTGACTCAACTCTAAGCAGTAGTAGGCATGACAAACAAGCATGAATGAGTAGGCACATCAGGGCTCAAACAACTCCTACTCATGCTAGTGGGTTTCATCTATTTACTGTGGCAATGACAGGTCATGCAGAGGAAAGGGGTTCAACTACCGCAACATGTAACAGTTGAATCGCTGTTGTCCTAATGCAGTAAAAGAGAGCAGGAGCGAGAGAGTGGGATTGTATCGGAATGATCAAGGGGGTTTTGCTTGTCTGGCACTTCTGAAGATAGTATAGCTCTTCATTGGTGTCATCGAATTCATCGCTCGATCAACGTCTACTGAGGGGGGACAAACATCGGCAACTGAGAAAGAACACAATCAACACATGACGATATGCAACAATATGATGCATGCTATGACATGGCAATATGAATGTGTTTTGGGCTAATGCAAGCTAGAACATATTGAAATGAGTCCATTTGAACCAAAGATTCAAATGCAAACCCATTTTTTGAAGTTATATTAGTGCATTGATTTGTTTCACCGAAACAGCAAGGTTAAAGTGTTCTAACATGCATGAAACTAGTACAGATGGATTCCTTGAATTTTTTTGGTAATTTATTTCATTTGGAGTTACGGTTGATTTACTATGAATTTTTGAAGTTTATAATATTTTCTGGAATTTCCTGATTTATTTTAAAACCAGAAAAAGATATATTGCGTCAGCATGACAGCAGCATTGCATCAGCAGGTCAAAGGCGGCTGACCAGGTCAATCTTGACGTGTGGGGTCCACACGTCAGTGTCACAGGTTAAACATGGGGTTATTTCTAATTTAACAAAAATATTAAGGCACCAGGGCCCACTGTCAGCGTCACTTAGGTTGATTAGTTGGATCATTAGCACTAATTAAGCGTGCCACACCGGCAGTCGTCGGAGTTAAGCCGCCGGCGACCTTCCCGCGCGGCGGAGTCCACACGGGACGGCGCTACAGGAGGCAGCTGGGCGAGAGAAGGGCACAGGGAGGAGGCCCTCGCTCGCGCGCATCCAACGCAAATAATTACTGGATTAATTCAAAATGTCCAAAATAAATATTTATGAGTTCCTAAAAATATTGGTTTGATTTTTATCTCTGTCCAATATTTTCAGAGAGCAACATGAGCATTTTCTTGGACCCTTTCGGAGCAATTTTTACTTGGGTCATTTTCAGAAATGATTCTGAGGGTTTCACAAATCCCCATTTCAAATTTTAAATGGAATTTAAACATGATGCAAACATGAAGGCTAGCCTAGGTCATACCAGAACTAGGGATGTGACAACTCTCCCCCACTCGGAAGAATCTCGTCCCGAGATTCAGGAGTTGGCGGAAAGAAAGCGGGGTACTCAAGTCGAAGACGATCTTCATGCTCCCAGGTAGCTTCTCTCTCGGAATGATGAGACCACTGAACCTTGAGAAACTTGATGTTATGACGTCGAGTGACACGCTCGGCTTTATCCAGAATGCGGACGGGGTACTCTCGATAAGTGAGGTTATCTTGGAGATCAAGCGTTTCGTGGTCCACTCCGCGGAGGGGATCCGAGAAGCAACGCCTGAGTTGAGACGTGGAAGACATCATGTACTCGAGAAATATGTGGGGGTAGTTCCAACTGGTAAGCAACCTCTCCTCGTTTAGCGAGAATGAGAAAGGGACCAATGTAACGAGGAGCCAACTTGCCCTTGATACCGAATCGATGGGTACCCTTCAAAGGGGTAACCCGAAGGTAAGCTTTGTCGCCAACTTCATAAGTCACTTCCTTATGACTACGGTCATACTGGCTTTTTTGACGAGATGGGGATGCTTTCAAATTCTCACGAATGATGCGAACTTGCTCTTCTGCCTCCTGGATCATATCCGGTCCAAAGAACTGTCTTTCACCAGTTTCTGACCAGTTCAAAGGTGTTCGACATCTTCGTCCATACATAACCTCAAAAGGAGCTTTCTTGAGGCTGGATTGGTAGCTATTGTTATAAGCAAACTCGGCGAAGGGAAGACACTTCTCCCAATCCATACCAAACGAGATAACACAAGCTCTAAGCATGTCTTCGATAATTTGGTTGACCCTTTCCACCTGACCACTTGATTGAGGGTGGAAAGCGATACTGAAGGAAAGATGGGTGCCCATCGCAGTTTGGAAACTCTCCCAGAAATGAGAAGTGAAAAGACTGCCACGGTCTGAATTGATCTCTAGTGGAACACCATGAAGTGACACTATTCGAGAAATATATAAGTCAGCGAGCTGACTAGCGGTGATACTCTCTCGAACAGGTAGGAAGTGAGCCAATTTGGAAAGACGATCAATGACTACGAAGATAGCATTATTCCCTTTCTTGGTCCTGGGAAAGCCGGTGATGAAGTCCATACCAACTTTATCACATTTCCACTCAGGAATAGCTAAAGGTTGAAGGGTGCCAGCAGGCCTTTGATGTTCCGCCTTAACGCGACGACAAACGTCGCAGTTAGCAATAAACTGAGCAATTTCTCTCTTCATCCTAGTCCACCAGAACCTCTGGCGTAGGTCCTGATACATATTAGTACTACCGGGATGAATCTTGAGAGGATATTCATGCGCCTCCTTAAGGATTAATTGTCGAAGATGTTGATTCTTGGGAACCACCAAGCGACTCTCAAAGAAAACAACACCACGATCATCTATAGAGAAACTACCACCAACTCCCTTGTTAATGTTTCTCTTGATCCGGGAAATTCCCGTATCCTGCTTCTGAGCAGAGATGATCTAATCCACAAGAGTAGGTTTCGCCACCAAGGTAGAAAGGAATCCGTGAGGAGCAATGTGAAGGTTTAGCTTACAGAATTCCTCATGGATAAGTGGTTGGCCCTGTTGCAACATGAGATTGTTGCAATAGGACTTACGACTTAGTGCATCAGCCATGACATTTCCCTTGCCTGGGGTGTAGGTAATCCCTAAATCATAATCTAAGATCAACTCCAACCAACGTCTTTGCCTAAGGTTCAAATCTGGTTGGGTGAAGATATACTTGAGACTCTGGTTATCGGTGTAAATCTCGCAACGCTTACCAAGAAGGTAATGTCGCCAGGTCTTAAGTGTATAGACTACGACTGCAAGCTCTAGATCATGTGTAGGATAATTCTCCTCATGTGGATGCAACTGTCAAGATGCATAGGCAATCACATGGCGATCTTGCATAAGAATGCAACCTAGTCCCTGTCGTGTGGCATCACAATAGATAACAAAGTCCTTTGTGAAATCCGGTGGCACAAGTATGGGAGCAGAAGTCAGGCGTCTTTTCAGTTCCTGAAAACTGTGCTCACACTGTGGGGTCCACTCAAACTTTTTATCTTTCTTGAGAAGTTCCGTGAGAGGTTTGGCCACTTTGGAGAAGTTCTCCACGAAGCGGCGACAATAACTGGCTAGACCAAGGAAAATCCTAACTTGCTTAACCGTTTCAGGCGGAGTCCAATCAAGAACGGCCTGAACTCTCTCGGGATTGACAGCAATGCCCTTACCAGATATCACGTGGCCCAGGTAGGTCACTTCTGGCAACCAAAATTCGCACTTGGAGAACTTGGCATAAGTACCATTATGTGAACAATGTGATAGTATTGGTCAGACCAAAAGATGTAATGGTGTATGCTCGAGGGATCAACCAAGAGTAAGACAACATTACGATTATCGTTGGTTCTGATTTGATTTGATGATAGCCCATGCACAAATCAAAGATTGAATAAGACAATGACACCGGCAATTGATCACGAGGATCAATCGATGAAGATATCATCTTTCTTCAACAAACACACAAACACAAGGATATCCCTTTAAATGAACTAAGTTAGGCAAGCTTTTATCTTCCAACTCTCCAAGTTGTTGTCTAGCTCAACCAAGCCTGACTGCCTGTAGGATTACCAAGCCAAGATGGTCGAAGTTGAGTCTAGAATGCTTTAGTTATATAAGGGAATTGATTGTGGATGGGAACGTAAGGCTCTTTTTACTCCTTATCCTCATGACCTTCTGATCTGAGTCATCTTATCTTTTCTACGGGGTTAAGAACTAGGCTTCTCTTCTATCTCTCAGGATGACGTGTTACTAAACCATAGTTGCCTAGGATTGTTGAGTTTAAGCCTCAGTTCAGTTCCTACTACTTCCGTATGTTGACCGTTGATCCCGGAACTTTGATATTGTGATGTTGAGTGGCTATGCCGCCATATTTGTAGGTTGTCTCAAATCTTTTTGAGCAATTACAGCTGTTATGCTGTCAGAGTCTTGCTAGGTTTCTAAACAGTGTGATGCACTTGCAAATCTTTCCTCCATGTTCCTGTTGTATGTTGGGCTAGATTAAGCACACTAATCGGTGTGTTGAGGTACTCCGTTGCCTTGACGTGTATGTTGGAGTTAGTATTATGACCCTAGGTGTCCTCGAGAATTTAGCAATGCTTTCGTATCCCAAGTGTGATGATTCTGGCCATCATTCTTGAAAGCATCCCGTGATGCCATTTAGTAGTAGGTATTCTACTCCTGTGCTCTTGACCCAAGAATCACTCTGTTCACTTCGTGTTGATATTGTTGCTAGTTCCTTTAGGATATTAGTAACCTTTGCGATAGTCCTCGAGGTCCGTGGTATTTCCTTATTCCAAATACCATGAACCATTAAGGCAGAAGTTCTTTGAACCAAAATATCACCATTAGAGTACTCCTGAGGAGTTCTCCATTCATAATTGTGATTCTGCCAGTTCTACCTTTCTGCATGGGTTATCCGGAAGAAAAATATTGAACTTGTTCAACATACTAACCCATGAATCCACAACTCAGAAAGATATATGTTCCTTGAGTTGTCCCTCCTTAGTTGTTTCTGACCTTCGTCTATCAATTGATAGTCGAGGGGTATATCATTGCATTCGTTCATCAAAGTCTATTATTATTGTGGTCCGTCGTTCTATTCCAGAATGACTAGGAGAAACAAACACCAGTACCTCATCCATGTCCAAGATTGGGTCAAAGTAGTGGTGCTCCGCGGATCAAAATGCCAATCCAGCTTTTCATTCTGTTCTACCCTGAAGTATTGCCCTCTTGATGCCAGGAATGTCATGATAATTGCACCAACTCTTATAAATTCTTGATGCAGTGATACTTCTCGCCATCATCATTCGCTCCTTGGTTCCATGCTGTTGCAACCGGAATCCCGACAAGTGAACCATGATGTGTGAAATCAATACTCCTAGCAGCCTTGTTGCTTTGTAGTTAAAGGACAATAATTTCATTCTTACCATGTTGGTTATTGAATCATCGTTCTAAGATAGATTGGGCTACCTATTCCTTGTTTCTGGTGCACCCTTCGATTGATGAGTTAGTATTTTGCCAAATCCTTGCTCATTTGATCATATCGTCTTGCCCTAAAAAGCAAGATTGTTCTTGATCTTATTAACATATTGGTGGTTCATGATTTTCTGGATATCTTCAAGGAAGTATCACTAGGTCGTCCCCTGACCGATATGTGGAGTTCGTGATCAAGTTGGTTTCTTGTAAACTAGCCATTCTCCAAGAATCTGTGTCGGTTACCCCCTGAGCTAGTTGGTTGAGCTAGACAACAACTTGGAGAGTTGGAAGATAAAAGCTTGCCTAACTTAGTTCATTTAAAGGGGTATCCTTGTGTTTGTGTGTTTGTTGAAGAAAGATGATATCTTCATCGATTGATCCTCGTGATCAATTGTCGGTGTCATTGTCTTATCCAATCTTTGATTTGTGCATACGCCAGCTGGCGAAAGGGGGATGTGCTGCAAGGCGATTAAGTTGGGTAACGCCAGGGTTTTCCCAGTCACGACGTTGTAAAACGACGGCCAGTGAATTGTAATACGACTCACTATAGGGCGAATTCCATTGATATGGAAATTACGATGAGTTGCTGTTCAGCCCATCAACAACATCTTGTCTCCTCCATGATTCATGTTGAACATTGAGCTAGTGTTGGAAACTTTTGTAAGCATTGCCTTCGTGTTCCGCTCATGAGGTATATGTTTGGGTGAAAGAAGTGACTTTCTCCAAGTTCACGTGCATTAGGTGCAAGTTGCCGCCATGAATTTGAGAAAGTTTGTTTTGCTTCCTCTAGAATCATCCCAAGTTAGTCATGCATGTGCGAAATATTCTATGGTTTGATAGACTGATCATCTTCATTCTGTATGTATCCCTAGCACACGAAGCTACTGATTGATTTGTTCAAGGAGAAGTTCCTTCTTAAGAATCATGACTTATGTTAGGACTTTGTTATCCTCGATGATGGTTCCCCACGTGAACTCGGTAGTGTTTTTATTATAAGACTACTACGTGGTCATGCTTGTCTGGGACAACATGTTCACATGTGTTAGCAGAACCAGCTCATGTTTTGGAGCTTACTACCATAGTCCATTTCCCGAGAATCTCGCAACGTCATCTCGTCGATTTGTGTTGCAAACTTTCATTTTCTTCTAGACTTGATGGGTCTAGAATATCCTGTTACCAACCAGATGTGAATCTCAGGCAGATATGATGGTAGGAACTTTTGCAAGATCTATGATGTAGGTCCCCGACAAGGTTGATGTTCTGGCCGACACACCTAGCCAGAAGATCTATCATTGTAGTATCTTCATTGAGCAATTCGACCATCTTCTCCATGAGGATTTGGTATGACTTATTCCACAAGTTGTTCCTTATGGATCTATTGTATTCCGAAGTCCGACCACTACTGGATGACTATGTTGATGCTTTAAAGCATGACCGTGGTAACCAGTACATCAAGGAGAACATTAGAAGCGGAGTGTTAAATGTCTCTCAGTCGATCATCCAGATTTCATCCCCTTGGCCTCGCTAAGGTGAAATCTGAGAAAGGGTTGTCTTTCTATGCATCTGCATTGTCCATCACTATTCGTCAAGGTAGTAAGATGTGTTGCCAGGATCGTCGACTCGGATGTTGGTAGAACCTTGATGAATATGGAAATTCTCAAGTTCTTGAGAGCACGCGCAAGCAAATTCATCCATTATGTTGTCTTCAACAAGGTAGTCCACACCATCCATCCTAGTCGGAGTATGCCATTCTTTCGAACCCCTTCCAATGATCGATTGTGATTACCTGAGGCTGGTATAAAGAGTTTCAATGATCTTTGTATCAAAAGTAATTCTTTTTGCCACTTAAGGGAAATGATCTACGAGTCACCTTTCCCTAAGGTGTCCTATTATGGAATCATGGCAATTACCTCCTCGCTACTTTGAAACCATGCACCATCCTACTCCAGCGTGGAATTGTTGCCTACCAATTTGAATCCTTGTCATCTATTACCTTCCATCTCTCTCGATGTGTGTTTTTGTCTCAGCTCAAGAGATGTTCTAATGTATCACTCCATGAGTTGATCTTGAGTTGCTCGATCTTTGAGAAGATCGTTTCCTGTAGAGTTTCCTTCCATCTTCATCATGTTGGATGAAGATCTCGAAGACAAAGACGTCAAGAGCAATGTGATGCAATATATCGGTATCTTCGAGAAGGGCAGTTGGATCGAGAACACTGTGATAGTTTTGTGACCCCTCTGTCTTCTTACTCCACTTATTGAATCTCAGGACGAGATTCTTGTTTTAGTGGGGGTGAGCTGTCACATCCCTAGTTCTAGTATGCTCTGAGCTAGCTAGTCACGTGTTGCATCATGTTAAATTATTTTGAATTTGAAATGGGGATTAATCAAACCCTAGCACCAGATCAAATCAAATAGGTTGAACATAAAATCATTTTCAATAAACCCAAAATGCTCTTTGAAAATGTTCATGATTTATGATAAAGGTGAAAACCTCTGCCAAAAATGATGAGCATATTTCTTGGACATTTATGGATTTTTGAGTTAAATAATATTGTATTTGAATTGGAGCATTTAATGCCTATAAATATTTTAAATGCTTCAATACTCCTGAAAACAATTGGGGGCTGTTGGAAATAACTCAAATAGTGCCCACAATTTTTGTCAGGATTTTACAAAATGAGTTAGTATTTTTACTAATTCAAAACAAATCAAAATAAATAGAAAACAGAAACAGATTTAAAAGAGAGAGAGAGAGAGAAGGACTCACCTGGGTCATCTTACCTGGCAGCCCAAGAAACCAGCCCAGCCCACCAGGGGCATCCTTGTCTTCAACCTCTGCCTACTGGCAGAGGCAAGGCCGAGCACGGCGCCACGGCATGCCACGCCGGCAGCTGCCTGCCTGGCTCCTCCTCGTCGCGCCCAGACAGCGCCACGACACCCCCTGACCCCCTCTCACTCCCCCCTCTCTCGCTCTGGACCCCCTCCCCTTCCTCTGCTCCCTCTCCCGCGTTCGACCACGGGCACCCGAGAGCGCCGACGAGCTCCACCGGGGCCATCGTCCACCCCGCACCTCACTGATGCTTCCAGAGGAACCGCCATCATCTTATGCGTCGTCTGCACCAACCCATTCGACCGTGGGAGCCATGTAGCGTCATCCCCGACCTCCCCCTCGCGCTCATTAGCCTCGCTGTGAGCCTCCGCACCGAACCCCTCTCTTCCCTCTGCCAATTTCCTCCTCTAACCGCGGGCTCCGTTGAGCCCGAGAGCTCCTCGCCGCTGGCCATGTCTCCACCGTCACTGCAGCCGCTTGAGCTCGATTCGGAGCGCGTCACCGCGCTCAGTAAGCCACCAGGAGCCTAACGCACACTCTAACTCGCCCTCACGTGCACCACAGCGCCAACCCCGCACTCACCCGAACTCCGGCGCCTCCACGAGCTCACTTCCGGCGAGCTTCGACCACCCCGCGACCTCCCACCTACTCCGTTGGATGCGCGAGCGAGCGAGGACTCCGCCGCGCGGGAAGGTCGCCGGCGGCTTAACTCCAGCGACTGCCGATGTGGCACGCTTAATTAGTGCTAATGATCCAACTAATCTACCCTAGAGCCACTGACTAGTGGGCCCCATGCCTTAACTAACACCAGAATTATTTTCTGTTTAGTTTAGATTAAGACGACCGGCCCCACACATCAGTTGACCATGCCACGTCAACGTTGACCTGGCCCCACAGGTCAGCCTCTATTCCTGCCACGTTACACTGACACGCGGGTCCCACTGGTCAGGTTTGACCAGGGGCAGCCCAGTTGACCTGCTGACCGCAGGCTTATGTCATGCTGACGCAATAAGCTATTTCTGGATTAAATCTAATTCAGGAAATTCCAGAAAATAACCAAAACTTCAAAAATTCATAGTAAATCAACCGTAACTCCAAATGAAATAAATTATATATGAAAAATTATCAGAAAAATTCAAGGAATCCATAAGTACTAGTTTCATGCATGTTAGAACAATTTAACCTTGTTGTTTAGGTGAAACAAGTTAATGCACTAATATGACTTCAAAAAATGGGTTTGCGTTTGAATATTTGGTTCAAATGGAGTCATTTCAATATGTTCTAGCTTGCATTAGCCCAAAACACATTCATATTGCCATGTCATAGCATGCATCATATTGTTGCATATCGTCATGTGTTGATTGTGTTCTTTCTCAGTTGTCGATGTTTGTCCCCCTCAGTAGACGTTGATCGAGCGATGAATTCGATGACACCGATGAAGAGCTATACTATCTTCAGAAGTGCCAGGCAAGCAAAACCCCCTTGTTCATTCCGATACAATCCCACTCTCTCGCTCTTGCTCTCTTTTACTGCATTAGGACAACAGCGATTCAACTGTTACATGTTGCGGTAGTTGAACCCCTTTCCTCTGCATGACCTGTCATTGCCACAGTAAATAGATGAAACCCACTAGCATGAGTAGGAGTTGTTTGAGCCCTGATGTGCCTACTCATTCATGCTTGTTTGTCATGCCCGCTACTGCTTACAGTTGAGTCAGGTCCGATTCACCGGGGATGAATTGGAATGTGGTGAACATGTCCTACTGTGTGTGAGCTAAGTGTGTGAACACGATTTGGTAAAGGTAGCGGTGAGAGGCCATGTAGGAGTACATGGTGGGTTGTCTCATTGCAGCCGTCCTCAGGAACTGAGTTCTTTGTTTGTGATCCATGATAAGTTACTACCACACATTGGGCTCCGGGCGCTCCAAGCTCTCTCGACTTATTAATCAACTCAATCTCTGTCCAGGAGTTGCAACTAGTTTCTGGTGTTTGTAGGTAGTGTTAGTAGTCTACCAAGTGGCATCCGGTACAGGTGGGCTTGGGACAGACTAGGCACAGTGGCCCGGTGTACCAAGTGGCACCCGGATGGTGGGCTTGGGAACCCTGTACACATCGTTTGGGGCCGTGAGCGTAACAGGGGTCACATGACCCATCATTCAGAGCATACAAGCAACGGAAGCATTACATGTCTGAGTACAGACAACTACAAAAGAAAAAAGGCTCAGAAGCCTGACTATCTACAAGTCCCTCCCAAGGTATCAAGATTGTAGCTGAGGTAACAAGCTACTCGTCGAAGTCCAACCGGTACTACTAGTGAGACATATGTCTCACCTGCAAAACATAAATAAAGCAAACGTGAGTACAAAGGTACTCAGCAAGGCTTACATCAGATCCTATCATACATGCATTTGTATCAAGAAGGTAATGTGGGGTTTAGTTGCAGCAAGCCAGCTTTGACTCAGTGGCTATCCTGTTCAACGACTACGAGAAACTTCTTTGTGGTGAGGCAGCGCACACGAGTCCACTAATCACCACATCAATACACTACTATGGATTCATCCCCGTCTCCTTACAAGAAGGCCATCCATAGCACTCACACTTGTCTTGAGAATTTTAGAGTGTCCACTTTAAGTTGTCTATGTACCACGTAAGCATCCAGGAAGTCCTTAATCGAGGACACGGGTATTCGAATAGATCATGATAACCCTGCAAGGGTGTACTTCTTCACACACGCTCTCACCACTTATCACCATATACACGTCATGTATCTCGGTAACCTTCAAGCAGAAGCCTGGCGAGGGTGTCGGCCACGACCTGACTAACCACACAAGACTCTAGTCCAGGCTTATCGCCTATTCGGGTTCCATCCGCAAGGAGATCCGGCCAGGGTTACGATCACGGCCCCAAACGATGTGTACAGGGTTCCCGAGCCCACCATCCGGGTGCTACTCAGTACACCGGGCCACATGTGCCTAGTCTACATGGCCTATTAACACTAGAAACTATTTGCAACTCCTGGACAGAGATCAAGGCAGTTAATAAGTCGAGAGAGCTTGGAGCGCCCGGAGCCCAATGTGTGGTAGTAGCTAGTCATTGGACAACTTACACAGAACTCAGTTCTTAAGGACAGTCCCAATGAAACAACCCACCATGTACTCCTACATGGCCTCTCACCGCTACCTTTACCAAATCGTGTTCACACGCTTAACTCTCAGCACTAGATCATATCGTAACACTCCAATTCATTCCCGATGAATCAGACTTGACATACTCTAAGCAATAGCAGGCAAAGCATGGTAGGAACACAACATGGCTCAATCAACTCCTACACATGCTAGTGGGTTTTAACTATTTACTGTGGCAATGACATGTCATGCAGAGGAATGGGTTCAACTACCGTAGCATAAAGTAGCAGTTGAATCGTTGTTGTCCTAATGCAATAAATGAGAGCAGGAGCGAGAGAGTAGAATTGTATCAGAATGAACAAGGGGGGTTGCTTGCCTGGTAGATCAACAGGGGGCACCGCTCCTCAAACAGGTACTCTCGAACACTCTCGGGAGCAGGACCTATCGAGAAGGAACGGTGTCGAAACTCAAACACAAGCATATGCAACATTATGATGCATGAACATGGCATGAGTATGTGATGTTGTTTGAGTTAATGCATCTAGCATTTATTTGGTTGAAGTCCATTTGAACCAAGGGTTTAATTGCAACTCCAAATTAAGCTCTTAAATATGCCATTTATGTGTTTTCATATATACATCACGTATAGGTTGGTTTGTCATGCATGAAAATGGTACAGATGGATAGATTGAATTTTTCTGATCATTTTTCATATATAACTTATTTTAATCTGAACTACGATTGAATTTCTATGTGTTTTTGAAGTTTATAATATTTTCTGGAATTTCCTAATCACCAACACAATACTCCACCGGAGATCCTCTCTTGTCATCCTACGAGAGAGCCATCCTCGGTACTCGCACTTATCTTGAGTCTTTTAGTAGTAACCATTAACTTGTCTATGAACTGTATAGGCAACCAAGTAGTCCTTTACCGCGGATGTGGCTATTCGAATAGTTTTATACCCTGCAGGGGTGTACTTCGTCACACATGTTTCCACCACTTAGCGTCTGCACACGACATGTGCTCGGCAGACTTCAAGCGAAAGCCGACGTCGGTGTAGACCACGACCTGACTAACCGCACAAGTCTCTAGTCCAAGTTTATTGCCTATTCAGGTTCCATCCGCAAGGAAATCCGGCCAGGGTGTCCTCAACGGCCCCAAACGATGTGTATAGGGTCCCGAGACGCCAAACGGGCACCCGACATACCCGGCCACAATGTATCTACCGCGTCATAGCCCACCCCTAGGGTTAGCGCTACGCACGGCCGCCAACACATAACCTACAAACACCAGAAACTAGTTGCAACTCCTGGACAGAGGACGAGAGGGGTCAGTAAGTCGAGCGGGGTCATATTTTAGGGCCCAATGTGTGGTAGTAGCTGAATCTTAAATCACACATACAGATCTCAGTTCTTATGGACGACCTCAATGAAACAACCCACCATGTACTCCTACATTGCCTCTCATCGATACCTTTACCAAATCATGTTCAACACATCCCTCACATTACCGACATAATCATTTCACTCTAGCCCATCACCTAGATGAACCAGACCTGACACAACTCTAAGCATAGCAGGCATAGCAAGGTAGGAAACACATACATGGCTCAATCAACTCCTACACATGCTAGTGGGTTTCATCTAGTTACTGTGGCAATGACAGGTCATGCAGAGGATAAGGGTACACCTACTGTAGCACACAACAGTTTGAAACGTTGTTGTCTTAATGCAGTAAATGAGAGCAGAGGTGAGAACATGGGATTGTATCGATATGATCAATGGGGCTGCTTGCCTGATGGAGTGGTAGTAGGGTACTGCCCTTCAGTTGGATACTCGGAGATATCCTCGGAGGCAGAACCTACCACGAAAGACACCACAGAGTATAATCAACACCTGGCAATATGCAACAATATGATGCATGCTATGACATGGCAAAATGATGTGTCCTGCCTAATGCAATGTGAAACAAGTTGAAAGGGTCCCATTTGAATCAAAGATTCAAATGAAAGCTTAAGCTCTTATGCATAATAAGAGTATTAGCTTGTTTCACCTAAACATCAAGGTTAAACTGTTTTGTAATACACGAAACCATTACAGATGGATAGATTGAATTTTTCTGATCATTTTTCATATATAATTTGTTTGATTTGGAGCTATGGTTGATTTTCTATGATTTTTGGAAGTTTAGGCTATTTTCTGGAATTTCCTATATAAAATTAAATCCAGAAAATGAATAATTGCGTCAGCACTGCGTCTCTGTGACGTCAGCGAGTCAAAGACGCCAGCCCAGGTCAAACCTGACTAGTGGGCCCGGTCCGTCAGTGTCTCAGCTAACTAAAAGAGTTTAGTTAATACTAACTAACTGTCAGTGGGGCCTGGGCCCACATGTCAGTGACTTAAACTAACTAGAATTAGTTAGCACTAATCCTAACCTAATTAACAGGTCGGCCCCACCTGTCATAGGCTCAGGGGGGAAGTCAACTTGGGCCAACACGGGTCAGACGTGGTCAACTCGCCGGCGGCTTGACGCCGGCGATGACAGATGCGACGGAGGGGCTCGGGTTTTGCCCACAGTCGACGAAATCGACTGCAGTTTGGTCCTACGCGTAGCTGGGAGCAAGCCGCAGCATTTGGTGGTGGAAGTGGAGCTCGAGGAGGCCGGGAACGACGCCGGCGATGACCTTGGCGGTCGCCGGAGTTCGGGCGAGGATGAACCCGAAGCTACGGGGCACGGCGAGGCGCGGGGAGTGGTGCGTTAGGCTCCTGGGAACGTGGTGAGTGTGGTGACGCGCTCGGAATCGAGCTTACGCGCCTGTGGCCACGGCGGCGACATGGCCGGCGGAGCCGAGCTCTCGGCCGTGATGGCCAACGGGGTTAGAGGGCAGCTCGAGTGACGTGGCTAGGGGGAGAAGAGAGAGAAGCTCATGGCGAGTGCAGCGGGCGTCGAAGCGGGCTCGGGGAAGCTTGGGAGGCGGCGAATCGTCGGCAATGATCTCCGATGACCGACAAGGGGAACGGCAGCGGTGGCGGTGTTGCAGCGCGTCCGAGGCTTTGTGGCTCGTCGAGGAGGTCGAGGGAGATGTTGCGGAGCTCGTGGGCACGGTGGGGTGACACGGGGACGATGGTGGCTGCGGCTACGGCGGCAAGACGGCGGCGACTGCGTCGGCCATGGCTTCGGGGGAGCGAGGGAGAGAGGCAGGGGGGCGAATGAGATGTCCATGGGGTCGGGGCGGTGACGTGGAGCTCGCCCAGGTGTCCTGGCCTCGCGGGCGGCAAGAAGCTGACGCCGTGGCGAGCTCGTGCTCGCCGGCGTCACCTCTGCGCCTACCTGGCGAGGGAGAAGCAGCTAGCTGGCACGAGCCAGCATAGTGCTGGGCCGGCCAGGTGGGCTGCCAGGTGGGCTGCGGCCGGATAAGTTTCCTGCTCTTGTTTTATTTCTGTTTTCTATTTTTCTGTAAGTTTGTGGCTTTATTAAAAATACTTAGGCACAAAAATCCCACAAATCCAGGAATGCTTCAAAAGGGTCCAAGCATGTTGCTCTCTGAAAATATTGGACAGAGATAAAAATCAAACCAATATTTTTAGGAACTCATAAATATTTATTTTGGACATTTGGAATTAATCCAGTAATTATTTGCGTTGGATAAATATTTATATATATATATATATTATTGTCCAATAATTCTGAATTTTGGTGAGGGGCTTTGGAATAATCCCTTAGGCCCCTGCAAAAATTGTCAGAAGAAAATAAAATGATTTAGTATTTTACTAAATCAGAAAGAAATGTCAGAAAATAGAAAAGAAACAAAAATGGAAAATTGCTTACCTGGGTTACCGCGGCCTGGCACTGTGCAGCCGGCCTGGCCCAGTGGCCCAACAGGCCGGCCCAGCCGACTGGCCAGTGCCAGTCATCCTCCACCCCCCGCCAGGAGAACGCGCGTGCGTGGCCGCCGCGCGCGAGCACACGCCGGCCACCTCCTGGCTGCCTGCATCACCCCCTCGACGGCCTGGACGCCTCTGGCATCGCCACACTACCTCCCGTCTCTCTCTCGTGCTCTCTCGTCCCCATCCTCTCTCCTGTCTCTCTCCCTGGCATGCACCGAACACAGCCACCGCCGCCGCTTGACGTTGTCGCGGCCATCGCCTCTCTCCGGACCCCTCGCCGTGCCTGCGAGCTCCGTCTCGACCTCCCCGACCTCCTCGACGAGCCACGAGGCCCCGGACGCGCTGCAATGCCAACTACGCCGTCGTCCTCATCCTCTGCATCAGGTCACCACTGACGTCAATTCGCCGTCACCAAGCCGTCCCCGAGCCCGCCGAGCACCTCGTCCGACTCCCTATGAGCCACGCCATCTTTCCCCTCTCCTCTTGTGACCAAATTCGGCCCTATGTGCAACCCCCGCTGCAACCGTGAGCTCACCGCCGCCATGTTCGTTGTTGCCGCAGCTAGCAACCTCGCCTGACCCAACCGAGCACATAGTCGTGCTCAGCGTGCTACCAGGAGACCATATCACTGATTACCTCGCTCCCCTGACCACCGTAGCATCGACTCCGTCGATGGCCAAACTCCAGCCACCGCCGCGAGCTCCATTTTGGCGATCTCCGCCCGTCCCCGCTGCCACCACAAGCCGCGCTAGATGCGGGTGAGCTCCAACTCCCCGTAGCTGCCCTCGGCTGCTCGTTTGGGCCCCGGGGAAGCGATCCCGAGCCCCTCCGCCGCACGGAATAGTCGCTGCCGGCCAAACTCCGGCGGGCTGACGTGGCAAGATTAGTTTAGGCTAACCCCCCCCCCCTTTAGTGACACTGACAGTGGGCCCTGGTGCCTTAATCTTATTCTTAAATTAGAAATAACCCCCTGTTTAACCTGTGACACTGACGTGTGGACCCCACACGTCAGGTTTGACCTGGTCAACCGCCTTTGACCTGCTGACGCAATGCTGCTGTCATGCTGACGCAATATATCTTTTTCTGGTTTTAAAATAAATCAGGAAATTCCAGAAAATATTATAAACTTCAAAAATTCATAGAAATTCAACCGTAGCTCAGATTGAAATAAGTTATATATGAAAAATGATCAGAAAAATTCAATCTATCCATCTGTACCATTTTCATGCATGACAAACCAACCTATACATGCTGTATATATGAAAACACATAAATGGCATATTTAAGAGCTTAATTTGGAGT
Source organism: Triticum urartu (assembly GCF_003073215.2). Lineage (NCBI taxonomy): Eukaryota > Viridiplantae > Streptophyta > Magnoliopsida > Poales > Poaceae > Triticum > Triticum urartu. Next base: position 404,411,016 of record NC_053024.1, read on the forward strand.
TGCAATTAAACCCTTGGTTCAAATGGACTTCCACCAAATAAATGCTAGATGCATTAACTCAAACAACATCACATACTCATGCCATGTTCATGCATCATAATGTTGCATATGATTGTGTTTGGGTTTCGACACCATTCCTTCTCGATAGGTAATGCTCCGGACAGTGTTCGAGAGTACCTGTCTGAGGAGTAGTGCCCCCCTGTTGATCTACCAGGCAAGCAACCCCCCTTGTTCATTCCGATACAATCCTACTCTCTCGCTCCGGCTCTCATTTATTGCATTAGGACAACAATGATTCAACTGCTACTTTATGCTGCGGTAGTTGAACCCATTCCTCTGCATGACCTGTCATTGCCATAGTAAATAGTTAAAACCCACTAGCATGTGTAGGAGTTGATTGAGCCATGTTGTGTTCCTACCATGCTTTGCCTGCTATTGCTTAGAGTATGTTAGGTATGATTCATCGGGAATTAATTGGAGTGTTACGATATGATCCGGTGCTGAGAGTTAAGCGTGTGAACACGATTTGGTAAAGGTAGCGGTGAGAGGCCATGTAGGAGTACATGGTGGGTTGTCTCATTGGGACCGTCCTTAAGAACTGAGTTCTGTGTAAGTTGTTCAATGACTAGCTACTACCACACCTTGGGCTCCGGGCGCTCCAAGCTCTCTCGAGTTATTAACCGCCCTGATCTCTATCCAGGAGTTGCAAATAGTTTCTGGTGTTTATAGGTAGTGCTATTTTTCTACCGAGTGGCACCCGGCAGTGTGGACTTGGGACAGACTAGGCACACGTGGCCCCGTGTACCGAGTGGCACCCGGATGGTGGGCTCGGGAACCCTGTACACATTGTTTGGGGCCGTGAGAGAAACCTCGGCCGGATCTCATTGCGGATGGAACCCGAATAGGTGATAAACCTGGACTAGAGTCTTGTGTTGTTAGTCAGGTCATGGCCGACACCCTCGCCAGGCTTCCGCTTGAAGGTTGCCGAGATACATGACGTGTATATGGTGATAAGTGGTGAGAGCGTGTGTGAAGAAGTACACCCCTGCAGGGTTATCATGATCTATTCGAATAGCCGTGTCCTCGGTTATGGACTTCTTGGATGCTTATGTGGTACATAGACAACTTAAAGTGGACACTCTAAAATGCTCAAGACAAGTGTGAGTGCTATGGATGGCCTTCTCGTAAGGAGACGGGGATGAATCCATAGTAGTGTATTATGTGGTGATTAGTGGACTCGTGTGCGCTGCCTCACTGCAAAGAAGTTTCTCGTAGTCATAGAACAGGATAGCCACTGAGTCAAAGCTAGCTTGCTGCAACTAAACCCCACACTACCTTCTTGATACAAATGCATGTATGATAGGATCTGATGTAAGCCTTGTTGAGTACCTTTGTACTCACGTTTGCTTTATTTATGTTTTGCAGGTGAGACATCTGTCTCACTAGTAGTACCACTTGGACTTCGATGACTAGCTTGTTACCTCAGCTACGATCTTGTTCCCTTGGGAGGGACTTGTAGATAGTCAGGCTTCTGAGCCTTTTTTTCTTTTGTAGTTGTCTGTACTCAGACATGTAATGTTTCCGTTGCTTGTATGCTCTGAATGATGGGTCATGTGACCCCTGTTTGTATTTAATGCTATGTGGCTCTTCTGGGCCTTTATCTATTTGAGTTTGCGTTGATTTGTTCTAGGAAAAGAAGTTAACTGCTAATCCATAGTAATGCACAAGACTTCGATATCCTTGATGATGGTTTCCACCTGAACTCGATAGTGTTTTATTATAACACTACTATGTGGCATGCTTGTCTTGGACAACATGCTCACATGTATGTAGCAGAACCAACTCATGTTTTGGAGCTTGCTATCATAGTTCATTTCCCGAGAATCTCGCAACGTCATCTCGTCGATTTGTGTTGCAACTCTTCTTTTCAGACATGTTGAGTCTGAAGCATCCTGTTTCTAACCAGATCTGAATCTGAGGCAGATATGATGGTTGGAACATTACCAACATTTGCATTTTGTTCCCAGCTTGCACCCCGTTGTACCAATTTTCCATGGGCTGCCCTTCTCAGTAATTTATGTTCAGGATCTTCTTTGAAAGTGGTCCTACCATGGGTCCCATCCATTTCTGATGATAGGAAAAAATCATCCATTACGTTGTCTTCAACAAGGTAGTCCACATCTTTCGTTCTAGTCCGAGTATGTCATCCTTTCGAACTCCTTCAAATGATCGTTTCTGATTGCCTTAGGCTGGTATAAAGAGTTCCAATGATCTCAGTATCACAAGTAATTCTTTTGCCACTTGAGGGAATATATCTATGAGTCACCTTCTCTAAGTTGCTCTGTTATGGAATCATGGCAATTATTTCCTTGCTACTTTGAACTCTTGTACCATCTTACTCAAGCGTGGAATTCTTGCCTACCAAATTGAACTTTCGTCATCTGTTTCCTTCCTTCCCACTTGATGTGAGTTAGCATCTCAGCTCATGAGATGTTTCAACGTCTCACTCCATGAGTTGATCTTGAGTTGCTCGTTCTTTGAGAAGATCGATTCCTGTAGAGTTTCTTCTGTCGTCACTATGTTGGACCAAGATCTCGAATGCAAAGACATCAAGATCAATTGAAGCAGTGAATCAACATCCTCGAGAAGGGAAAATGGATCATGAAGATTGTGATAGTTTTGTGACCCCCTTTCCTCTTACCTCACGTCTTGAATCTCGGGACGAGATTCTTGTTTAGTAGGGGAGAGTTGTAACATCCCTAGCCTTTCTATGCACTTGGACTAGCTTGGTTGTTGCATCATGTGTAGGGTTGATTAGTTGCATCATGTTAATATCTATCTCACTAGTAGTACCGCTTGGACTTCGATGAGTAGCATGTTACCTCAGCTACGATCTTGTTCCCTTGGGAGGGACTTGTAGATAGTCAAGCTTCTGAGCCTTTTTTCTTTTGTAGTTGTCTGTACTCAGACATGTAATGCTTCCATTGCTTGTATGCTCTGAATGATGGGTCATGTGACCCCTGTTTGTATTTAATGCTATGTGGCCCTTCTGGGCCTTTATCTATTTGAGTTTGTGTTATGTTGTGATGCCATGTTGTACATCACATACTTGCATGTTATGCGTACGTGTGACGTGTATTGCTATGTGTGGGATTCGACAATCTAGTTGTTTGTCCTTGGCAGCCTCTCTTATGGGGAAATGTAGTCTAGTGCTTCCTTGAGCCATAGTAGTCCGCTACAGCCCGGTTCACCGGAGTCCTGCTAGCCCAGCACTACTGCTCAGGACACTTGACTGGCCGGCATGTGTTTCACTTCGTTCCTGTGTCTGTCCCTTCGGGGAAATGTCACGCGGTGACATCCGGAGTCCTGCCTAGCCTACTACAGCCCGGGTTCCCGGAGTCCTGTTAGCCCAGTGCTACAGCCCGGATTCACACACTGCTGACCGACATGCTCGATGTGAATCATGTATGCCTGTCCCCATAGGTTAGTGCCGCTTTGGGTTCACGACTAGCCATGTCGGCCACTGATTGATTTGTTCAAGGAGAAGAAGTTCCTTCTTAAGAATCATGACTTATGTTAGGACTTTGTTATCCTCGATGATGGTTCCCCACCTGAACTCAGTAGTGTTTTTATTATAAGACTACTACGTGGTCATGCTTGTCTGGGACAACATGTTCACATGTGTTAGCAGAACCAGCTCATGTTTTGGAGCTTACTACCATAGTCCATTTCCCGAGAATCTCGCAACGTCATCTCGTCTATTTGTGTTGCAAACTATCATTTTCTTCTAGACTCAATGGGTCTGGAATATCCTGTTACCAACCAAATGTGAATCTCAGGCAGATATGATGGTTGGAACTTTTCCAAGATCTATGATGTAGGTCCCCGACATGGTTGATGTTCTGGCCGACACACCTAGCCAGAAGATCTATCATTGTAGTATCTTGATTGAGCTATTTGACCATCTTCTCCATGAGGATTTGGTATGACTTATTCCACAAGTTGTTCCTTATGGATCTATTGTATTCCAAAGTCTGACCACTACTGGATGACTATGTTGATGCTTTAAAGCATGACCGTGGTAACCAGTACATCAAGGAGAACATTAGAAGCAGAGTGCTAAAGGTCTCTCAGTCGATCATCTAGATTTTATTCCCTTGGCCTCGCTAAGGTGAAATCTGAGAAAGGGTTGTCTTTCTATGCATCTGCATTGTCCATCACTATTCGTCAAGGTAGTAAGATGTGTTGCCAGGATCCTCGACTCGGATGTTGGTAGAACCTTGATGAATATGGAAATGCTCAAGTTCTTAAGAGCACGCGCAAGCAAATTCATCCATTATGTTGTCTTCAACAAGGTAGTCCACATCATCCATCCTAGTAGGAGTATGCCATTCTTTCGAACCCCTTCCAACGATCGATTGTGATTACCTCAGGCTGGTATAAAGAGTTTCAATGATCTTTATATCAAAAGTAATTCTTTTTTCCACTTAAGGGAAATGCTCTACGAGTCACCTTTCCCTAAGGTGTCCCGTTATGGAATCATGGCAATTACCTCCTCGCTACTTTGAAACCATGCACCATCCTACTCCAGCGTGGAATTGTTGCCTACCAGTTTGAACCCTTGTCATCTATTACCTTCCATCTCTCTCGATGTGTGTTTTGTGTCTCAGCTCAAGAGATGTTCTAACGTCTCACTCCATGAGTTGATCTTGAGTTGCTCGATCTTTGAGAAGATCGTTTCCTGTAGAGTTTCCTTCCGTCTTCATAGTGTTGGATGAAGATCTCGAAGACAAAGACGTCAAGAGCAATGTGATGCAATATATCGGTATCTTCGAGAAGGGCAGTTGGATCGAGAAGACTGTGATAGTTTTGTGACCCCTCTGTCTTCTTACTCCACTTATTGAATCTCGGGATGAGATTCTTGTTTTAGTGGGGGTGAGTTGTCACATCCCTAGTTCTAGTATGCTCTGAGCTAGCTAGTCACGTGTTGCATCATGTTTAAATTCTTTTGAATTTGAAATGGGGATTGATGAAACCCTAGCACCAGATCAAATCAAATAGGTTCAACATAAAATCATTTTCAATAAACCCAAAATGCCCTTTGAAAATGTTCATGATTTATGATAAAGGTGAAAACCTCTGCCAAAAATGATGAGCATATTTCTTGGACATTTATGGATTTTTGAGTTAAATCATATTGTATTTGAATTGGAGCATTTAATGCCTATAAATATTTTAAATGCTTCAATACTCCTGAAAACAGTTGGGGGCTGTTGGAAATAATTCAAATAGTGCCCACAATTTTTGTCAGGATTTTACAAAATGAGTTAGTATTTTTACTAATTCAAAACAAATCAAAATAAATAGAAAAGAGAAACAGATATAAAAGAGAGAGAGGGGGGAGTGTGTCACATTCCTAGTTCTGGTATGACCTAGGCTAGCCTTCATGTTTGCATCATGTTTAAATACCATTTAAAAATTGAAATGGGGATTTGTGAAACCCTCAGAATCATTTCTGAAAATGACCCAAGTAAAAATTGCTCCAAAAGGGTCCAAGAAAATGCTCATGTTGCTATCTGAAAATATTGGACAGAGATAAAAATGAAACCAATATTTTTAGGAACTCATAAATATTTATTTTGCACATTTGGAATTAATCTAGAAAATAACCAAAACTTCAAAAATTCATAGTAAATCAACCGTAACTCCAAATAAATTAAATTATATATGAAAAATTATCAGAAAAATTCAAGGAATCCATCTGTACTAGTTTCATGCATGTTAGAACACCTTAACCTTCCTGTTTAGGTGAAACAACTTAATGCACTAATATGACTTCAAAAAATGGGTTTGCATTTGAATCTTTGGTTCAAATGGACTCATTTCAATATATTCTAGCTTGCATTAGCCCAAACACATTCATATTGCCATGTCATAGCATGCATCATATTGTTGCATATCGTCATGTGTTGATTGTGTTCTTTCTCAGTTGCCGATGTTTGTCCCCCCTCAGTAGACGTTGATCGAGCGATGAATTCGATGACACCGATGAAGAGCTATACTATCTTCAGAAGTGCCAGGCAAGCAAAAACCCCTTGTTCATTCCGATACAATCCCACTCTCTCGCTCCTGCTCTCTTTTACTGCATTAGGACAACAGCGATTCAACTGTTACATGTTGCGGTAGTTGAACCCCTTTCCTCTGCATGACCTGTCATTGCCACAATAAATAGATGAAACCCACTAGCATGAGTAGGAGTTATTCGAGCCCTGATGTGCCTACTCATTCATACTTGTTTGTCATGCCTGCTACTGCTTAGAGTTGAGTCAGGTCCGATTCATCGGGGATGAATTGGAATGTGGTGAACATGTCCTACTGTGTGAGCTAAGTGTGTGAACACGATTTGGTAAGGGTAGCGGTGAGAGGCCATGTAGGAGTACATGGTGGGTTGTCTCATTGCAGCCAGCCTCGGGAACTGAGTTCTGTGTTTGTGATCCATGATCAGCTACTACCACACATTGGGCTCCAGGCGCTCCAAGCTCTCTCGACTTATTAATCAACTCGATCTCTGTCCAGGAGCTGCAACTAGTTTCTGGTGTTTGTAGGTACTGTTAGTAGTCTACCAAGTGGCACCCGGTATAGGTGGGCTTGGGACAGACTAGACACAGTGGCCTGGTGTACCAAGTGGCACCCGGATGGTGGGCTTGGGAACCCTGTACACATCGTTTGGGGCCATGAGCGACACCCCGGCCGGATCTCCTTGCGGATGGAACCCGAATAGGCGATAAACCTGGACTAGAGACTTGTTGGTTAGTCAGGTCGTGGCCGACTCCCTCGCCCGGCTTCTGCTTGAAGGTTGTCGAGGTACATGACGTGTACAGGGCGATAAGTGGCGAGAGCGTGTGTGAAGAAGTACACCCCTGTAGGGTTATCATTATCTATTCGAATAGCCGGATTCCTCCGATATGGAAACTTGGACCCCTTGCATAGTTCATAGACAAGTGAAAGTGGATACTCTAAAATGCGCAAGATAAGCATGAGTGCTATGGATGGTGTTCTCGTAGGGAGACAGGAGCGGATCCGTAGTGGTGTATTGATATGGTGAATATGTGGACTCGTGTGCGCCACCTCAAAAGAGTTACTTGCAGTTGTAGTTCAGGACAGCCACTGAGTCAAAGCTGGCTTGCTGCAGTTAAACTCCACCACCCCCTTTGTTGATACCGATACATATGTAGTTAGTTCTGATGGAAGTCTTGCTGGGTACATTTGTACTCACGTTTGCTTATTTTATGTTTTGCAGAGAGACTTCAGTCTCGCTAGTAGTACCAGGTGGACTCCGACGTTTAGCTTGATACCTCAGCTACGATCTTGTGCCCTCGGCAGGATCTGGTAGATAGTCAGGCTTCTCAGCCTTTTTCATTTGTAGAAGTCTGTACTCAGACATGTTAAGCTTCCGCGTGTGCTTTGACTTGTATGCTCTGAATGTTGGGTCATGAGACCCATGTTTGTTTTATCTGGCTCTTCAGAGCCTAATGAATAAATACTTGAGTCGTAGAGTTATGTTGTGATGCCATGTTGTATTTACACATATCGAGCATATTGTGTGTATGATTGAAATGCTTGGTATGTGTGGGATCCGACAATCTAGTTGTTTATCCTTGGCAGCCTCTCTTATGGGGAAATGTAGTCTAGTGCTTCCATGGGCCATAGTAGTCCGCTACAGCCCGGTTGAGAGTATCACCGCTAGCCAGCTAGCTGACCTATACATCTCCCGAATAGTGTCTCTTCATGGTGTCCCATTGGAAATTAACTCAGACCGTGGTAGTCTCTTCACCTCTCGATTTTGGGAAAGTTTCCAAAATGCTATGGGAACTCGTCTCTCTTTTAGCACCGCCTTCCACCCTCAATCAAGTCGTCAAGTAGAGTGAGTCAATCAAATTCTGGAAGATATGCTTCGAGCTTCTGTCATCTCATTCGGAATGGGTTGGGAGAAATGCCTTCCATTCGCGGAGTTTGCTTATAACAATAGTTATCAAGCTAGCTTGGGCAAAGCTCCTTTCGAAGTTCTCTATGGACGAAAATGTCGAACGCCACTTAACTGGTCAGAAACCGGGGAAAGACAACTCTTTGGCCCGGATATGATTCAGGAAGCAGAAGAGCAGGTTCGCGTTATTCGTGAGTAATTGTGAACAACCCAATCTCGTCAAAAGAGTCAATATGATCGTAAACATAAGCTCATGTCTTACGAAGTCGGCGAGAAGGCTTACCATCGGGTTACTCCATTAAAGGGAACCCATCGCTTCGGTATCAAAGGCAAATTGGCTCCTCGCTACATTGGACCCTTTCGCATTCTTGCCAAACAAGGAGAAGTTGCCTACCAATTGGAACTACCTCCGCATCTTTCCAGAGTTCACGATGTCTTCCACGTTTCTCAACTCAGGCGTTGCTTCGCGGATCCTATCTATGGAGTGGACCACGAAACACTTGATCTACAAGATAACCTCTCATATCAGGAATATCCCGTTCGTATCCTTGATCAAGCCGAGCGTACCACTCGACGCCATAACATCAAGTTTCTCAAGGTTCAATGGTCACACCATTCCAAGAAGGAAGCTACTTGGGAAAGGGAGGATCGTCTTCGACTCGAGTACCCCACCTTCTTCCCAGAGGATCCTAAATCTCGGGACGAGATTCTTTTGAGTGGGGGTGAGTTGTCACACCCTAGCTAGTTCATGCATTAGAGTGATGCATCATGTCTACTTTTACAGAAACTTGAAATGGGGATGACAGAACCCCCAACACCCCCCTGGAAACAACTAGGGTTTACTAAAAATATTTTCAATGAACCCAAAATGCCCTTCACAAAATGTTCATTTTCTGGATTTATTTTTATATAGGAAATTCCAGAAAATAGCCTAAACTTCTAAAAATCATAGAAAATCAACCATAGCTCCAAATCAAACAAATTATATATGAAAAATGATCAGAAAAATTCAATCTATCCATCTGTAATGGTTTCATGCATGAAAAAACACTTTAACCTTGCTGTTTAGGTGAAACAAGCTAATACACTTATTATGCATAAGAGCCTAAGCTTTCATTTGAATCTTTGATTCAAATGGGACCCTTTCAACTTGTTTCACATTGCATTAGGCAGGACACATCATTTTGCCATGTCATAGCATGCATCATATTGTTGCATATTGCCATGTGATGATTATACTCTATGGTGTCTTTCGTGGTAGGTTCTGCCTCCGAGGATATCTCCGAGTATCCAACTGAAGGGCAGTACCCTACTACCACTCCATCAGGCAAGCAGCCCCATTGATCATATCGATACAATCCCATGTTCTCGCCTCTGCTCTCATTTGCTGCATTAAGACAACAACGTTTCAAACTGCTGTGTGCTACGGTAGTTGAACCCTTATCCTCTGCATGACCTGTCATTGCCACAGTTACTAGATGAAACCCACTAGCATGTGTAGGAGTTGATTGAGCCATGTAGGTGTTTCCTACCTTGCTATGCCTGCTATGCTTAGAGTTGTGTCAGGTCTGGTTCATCTGGGTGATGGGCTAGAGTGAAATGATTATGTCGGTAATGTGAGGAATGTGTTGAACATGAGAGGCCATCTAGGAGTACATGGAGTGAAGTTAAGGGTGAAAATTTGCCTCACCCGCCTTCTCTGGCCGAAGTGATGCTGGAGGCGGAAAGAAACAAGCGTGAGACTAACCGCTTGCTGGAGCGGATTGAACAGAACACTGCACGCCATCAGCGAAATGACTTGGTGTCAATCAATGACTTATCAAGTTGTACCCACCAAAGTTCAATCATTCCGTCGAGCCCCTCGACGCGGATGACTGGCTCCGCAGCATCACACACAAGCTACGTTCTGCTAATGTAGCTGAAGCTAATAAGGTTACCTATGTTGCCTATCACCTCGAAGGCCCTGCTAGCCTTTGGTGGGAAAACTTTGAAGCTATGCGCCCGGTCGGCCAAATCACTACTTGGGCTAAATTCAGTGAGGCTTTCCGTGAGCATCACATCCCGGAAGGTCTCATAGATCGCAAGAGGGAAGAGTTCTGCAATTTCACCCAAGGAAGACTGACTGTGGATACATATAGTCGTGAATTTGGGAATCTGGCACGATATGCTCCTGAAGAGGTATCCACCGACGCTAAGAAGCAGGCAAGGTTCTGCAAGGGACTTAGCCCTGAGCTTCGCCACGATCTTCGTCTGCACGAGTGCACCTCCTTTCAGAAGTTGGTCAATAAAGCCATCAGTGCTGAGACATGCTAGTCTGACTATGACGCTTCACGGAATCACTCTCGTGATTTTGGCTCTTCATCCGTCTCTGGATCTCAGAAGCGCCGGATGTGGATTCCAAGCACGGCACTGCCACCTGTTGGGGAACGTAGCATAAATTCAAAATTTTCCTACGTGTCACCAAGATCTATCTATGGAGAAACCAGCAACGAGGGAGGAGCGGATCTACATACCCTTGTAGATCGCGCGCGGAAACGTTCAAGCGAACGGGGTTGATGGAGTCGTACTCGTCGTGATCCAAATCACCGATGATCCTAGCGCCGAACGGACGGCACCTCCGTGTTCAACACACGTACGGAGCAACGACGTCTCCTCCTTCTTGATCCAGCAAGGGGGGAGGAGAGGTTGATGGAGATCCAACAGCACGACGGCGTGGTGGTGGAAGTAGCGGGATTCCAACAGGGCTTCACCAAGCGCTGTGGGAGGAGGGAGATGTGTCATGGGAGGGAGAGGGAGGTGCCAGGGCTTAGGTTTGGTTGCCCTCCCTTCCCCCACTATATATAGGGCCAAGGGAGAGGAGGAGGGCGCAGCCTTGCCCCTTCCTCCAAGGAAGGGTGCGGCCAAGGGGGAGGAGTCCATCCTCCCCAAGGCACCTAGGAGGTGCCTTCCCCCTTTAGGACTCTTCCTTTCCCTCTTCTCTTGGCGCATGGGCCTCTTGGGGCTGGTGCCCTTGGCCCATATAGGCCAAGGCGCACCCCCTACAGCCCATGTGGCCCCCGGGGCAGGTGGCCCCACCCGGTGGACCCCCGGGACCCTTCCGGTGGTCCCGGTACAATACCGGTGACCCCGAAACTTGTCCCGATGGCCGAAATAGCACTTCCTATATATAAATCTTTACCTCCGGACCATTCCGGAACTCCTCGTGACGTCCGGGATCTCATCCGGGACTCCGAACAACTTTCGGGTTACCGCATACTAATATCTCTATAACCCTAGCATCACCGAACCTTAAGTGTGTAGACCCTACGGGTTCGGGAGACATGCAGACATGACCGAGATGACTCTCCGGTCAATAACCAACAGCGGGATCTGGATACCCATGTTGGCTCCCACATGTTCCACGATGATCTCATCGGATGAACCACGATGTCAAGGACTTAATCAATCCCGTATGCAATTCCCTTTGTCTAGCGGTACGATACTTGCCCGAGATTCGATCGTCGGTATCCCGATACCTTGTTCAATCTCGGTACCGGCAAGTCTCTTTACTCGTTTCATAACACATCATCCCGTGATCAACTCCTTGATCACATTGTGCACATTATGATGATGTCCTACCGAGTGGGCCCAGAGATACCTCTCCGTCACACGGAGTGACAAATCCCAGTCTCGATTCGTGCCAACCCAACAGACACTTTCGGAGATACCTGTAGTGTACCTTTATAGCCACCCAGTTACGTTGTGACGTTTGGCACACCCAAAGCATTCCTACGGTATCCGGGAGTTGCACAATCTCATGGTCTAAGGAAATGATACTTGACATTAGAAAAGCTTTAGCATACGAACTACACGATCTTGTGCTATGCTTAGGATTGGGTCTTGTCCATCACATCATTCTCCTAATGATGTGATCCCGTTATCAACGACATCCAATGTCCATGGTCAGGAAACCGTAACCATCTATTGATCAACGAGCTAGTCAACTAGAGGCTTACTAGGGACATGGTGTTGTCTATGTATCCACACATGTATCTGAGTTTCCTATCAATACAATTCTAGCATGGATAATAAACGATTATCATGAACAAGGAAATATAATAATAACCAATTTATTATTGCCTCTAGGGCATATTTCCAACACCACCCAGGTTCATTTCGAGGCCATCCTTTGAGGCGCCTCGTCCCAACCAGCAGTTTGCACCGCCCAAGCCCTATGGTGGCCCCGCTGCTAATGCTGCTCCACGCCCCAATGTTGTGACATGTTTCAAGTGTGAAGAGCCGGGTCACTATAGTCGAGAGTGTCCCCAGAACAACAACCCCAATCAGTCTGGAAAGTCCGTTGGTCGTGGTAAGCCAGCGCGAAAGACATTCTACGCCAAGCCGGTCACCACTGCACGTGGCCATGTCAACTATGTCTCAGCCGAGGAGGCTCATGAGGATCCTAACATCATCCTTGGTACGCTCGTTGTTAATTGCCATCCGGCATCTGTTCTTTTCAATACTGGAGCATCTCATTCATTCATATCTGAGAGCTATGCTCGATTGCATAACACAACATTCTGTGACATGCCCACTACCACGGAAATTCAAACCCCTGGCTCTAGATGGCAAACTTCTAGAGTAAGCCATGGGAATGAAATTCTTGTCGATAGACTTGTCTTCCTTGCATCCTTAATAGCTCTCAAGTCCTTGGACATAAACATCATCTTGGGTATGGACTGGATGTCCGCTCATTATGCTAAGATTGATTGTGCCAATAGAACCGTTCAACTTACTCACCCATCGGGCAAGACAGTCAATGTCTTAACTCCAGTGGCCAAGCGCCAGCTTTACTCCCTAAATGCCAACCCCCTTCCAGACCTTGAGGATATTCCAGTAGTCCGAGACTTTTTAGATGTCTTTCCAGAAGAACTGCCAGGTGTTCCACCTGACAGGGATGTCGAGTTCGTGATAGACCTTGTTCCAGGAACCGTTCCAATTTCTAGAAGACCCTATAAGATGGCACCCTTAGAACTAGCCGAGCTTAAGAACCAACTCGATGAGTCCTTGAAAAAGGGTTTCATCCGTCCTAGTTCCTCTCCTTGGGCTTGCCCCATCCTCTTCGTCAAGAAGAAGGATGGAACGGATTGGATGGTTGTAGATTACCGACCTATCAACTTGGTCACTATCAAGAACAATTATCCGCTTCCCAGAATCAATGATCTGTATGATCAGCTTGCTGGATCCTCGGTCTTTTCCAAGATGGATTTGAGGTTGGGATACCATCAAATCAAAATCAGAAATGGGGACATTCCCAAAACAGCCTTTGTTACTCGTTATGGACAATACGAGTACACCGTCATGTCCTTCGGTTTAACCAATGCCCCAGCCACCTTCTCTCGGTTAATGAACTCGGTCTTCATGGAGTAGATGAGAGAGTTGTAACATCCCTAGCCTTTCTATGCACTTGGACTAGCTTGGTTGTTGCATCATGTCTAAATTTCTTTTAAACTTGAAATGGGGATTGTTCAAACCCTAGCACTAAATCAATCCATCTAGGCTTGATTAAAATCTTTTTCAATAAACCCAAAATGTCTCTAAGAAAAGTTCATGATTTCTGGTTAAGGTGAAAACCTCTCCCAAAAATGATGAATATATTTTTAGGTCATCTTTGGATTTTTGAATTAACACAAAAGTATTTGAATTGGAGACGTTTAAATGATATATATATATATTAAATGGTCCAAATATTCTGAAGTTATTTGTGGAGCCCTGAAATAATTCAGTTAACCTCCAAAATAATTTTCAGAATTATCTAAAATGATTTAGTTCCTAAACTAAATCAGAACAAAGAATACAAAATAGTAAAAGAAAAACAAGAAAAGGAAAAAGGCTTACCTGGCCTTACCTGGCAGCCCAGCTGGCCTGGCACTGCTGGCCCAGCCCACCAGGGGCTCGCGTGTCTTCTTCCTCCTCTGCCAGGAGGACAAACAGGTGCGTGGCGAGCGCCGACGCTACCCTGGCCACCTCCTGCTTCACGCTGGAGGCTCGTCCTCCTCCCTGAACCCATTCCTGGAGACGCCCGAGCCCCCCTCTCACTTCTTCCTCGCTCTAGCCCCTCCCCCTCTCGTTTCTATGCTCACCGAGAGGAGCCTGTCGCCGCCGTGCCTCGCTCGCGTGGCCACCGTCGTCCCCAAGCGCCACCGCCTTTCGAGAGCTCCACCATCCCGCGCTACCCTCTCTCGTCGACGCACGCAAGGCACGGAGCAGCAGAACGTCGCCCCCATCGTTCCCATCGCCGCCTCTGCTTCGTCCCCGCCGTCGTTGATTTGCCGGCCACAGCGCTTCCCCGGCCTCTTCTTCGACTCCACCCGAACTGTGGTGAGCTCGGGAATGAAACCCCTCTCTCACCCCAGCCTCACACGTCCTCTAGTCGCCGTTTTCGCAAGCTCCCGAGCTCGCCAACGCTGGCCATGGCGCCGCTGCAGCTAGAGCTGCTGCAACCCACGTCCGGGCCCGCCAACGAGCTCCGCACCCTCCCAGGAGACGAACACCACCACAGTTCCTCCTCCCATGCTCTATGGCGTCGTTCTCATCAACGCCCGTGGCTCTGCCGCCGCCAAAGCGCAATGCCAGCAAGATTCCGACCACCCCGCGCCCTCTAGCTTGGTCCGTTGGATGGGGGTGAGAAAGGGGCATCTCCTGGTGCCCTCGGTGCATCGAAATACTGCCAGAGTAGTGTTTCGGGCGAGCCTCCGCCGTGGTCAATGGTCTCCGGCGGTCAACCCCGGCCGTGCCGATGTGGTGTGCTTAATTAGCCCTAACCGCACCACTGAGCCACTAACAGTGGGTCCCAGTCCCACTAATGTTTTGGTTAGGAAATAATTAAGCCCAATTTGCCACTGTTACGCTGACATGTAGGACCCGCATGTCAGATTTGACTCGGTTGACCTGCTGACGCCATGCTGATGCAGTGATGATGTCATAATGCAGTTAACTGGATTTTTTATTTAGAGATAAATCCAGGAAATTCCGGAAGTGTTGAAAACTTCTAAAATTCATAGAAAATAAACCGTAACTCCAAATGAAATAAATTATATATGAAA
The DNA here is from genome assembly GCF_003073215.2 of Triticum urartu. Classification (NCBI taxonomy): domain Eukaryota; kingdom Viridiplantae; phylum Streptophyta; class Magnoliopsida; order Poales; family Poaceae; genus Triticum; species Triticum urartu. Next base: position 404,426,085 of record NC_053024.1, read on the forward strand.
AATTATCAGAAAAATCCAATCTATCCATCTGTACCACTTTCATGCATGTTAGAACAACTTAAGTCCACTGTTTAGGACAAATCAAATGAATGGTATTTAAATAACCACATGTGGAGTTCGAATTTGAAATTTGGGTTCAAACCAACTTCAATTAATTGTGTTGCTAGTTGCATTAGGTCAATTAACAACATATTCCCATGTCATTATCATGCATCATGTTGTGCATTGCATTGATTGTGTTCCTTCTCTGTTACCGGTGGTTGTCCCCTCTCGATAGACGTTGTACCGACGCTGTGATCGTTGACACTGATGAAGACCCAATGATATCTTCAGAAGTGCCAGGCAAGAAAAAACCCCTTGTTCATTCTACAATCCCACTCTCTCGCTCCTGCTCTCTTTTACTGCATTAGGACAACAACGACTCAACTGTAAGATGCTGCGGTAGCTGAACCCCTTTCCTCTACATGACCTGTCATTGCCACAGTAAATAGATGAAACCCACTAGCATGAGTAGGAGTTGTTTGAGCCCTGATGTGCCTACTCATTCATGCATGTTTGTCATGCCTTCTACTACTTAGAGTTGAGTCAGTTCTGATTCATCGGGGATGAATTGGAATGGTGATGAACATGTCCTACTGAGTGTAGGCTAAGTATGTGAACACGATTTGGTAAAGGTAGCGGTGAGAGGCCATGTAGGAGTACATGGTGGGTTTTCTCATTGTAGCCGTCCTCAGGAACTGAGTTCTGTGTTTGTGATCCATGAACAGTTACTACCACACATTGGGCTCCTGGCGCTCCAAGCTCTCTCGACTTATTAATCAACTCGATCTCTGTCCAGGAGTTGCAACTAGTTTCTGGTGTTTGTAGGTAGTGTTAGTAGTCTACCAAGTGGCACCCGGTACAGGTGGGCTTGGGACAAACTAGGCACAGTGGCACGGTGTACCAAGTGGCACCCGGATGGTGGGCTTGGGAACCCTGCACACATCGTTTGGGGCCGTGAGCGACACCCCGGCCGGATCTCCTTGCGGATGGAACTCGAATAGGCGATAAACCTGGACTAGAGACTTGTTGGTTAGTCAGGTCGTGGCTGACACCCTCGCCTGGCTTCCGCTTGAAGGTTGCCGAGGTACATGACGTGTACAGGGCAGTAAGTGGTGAGAGCATGTGTGAAGAAGTACACCCCTGCAGGGTTATCATCATCTATTCGAATAGCCGGATTTCTCGGATATGGAAACTTGGACCCCTTGCATAGTTCATAGACAAGTGAAAGTGGATACTCTAAAACTCGCAAGATAAGCGTGAGTGCTATGGATGGCGTTCTCGCAGGGAGACGGGAGCGGATCCATAGTGGTGTATTGGTATGGTGAATTTGTGGACTCGTGTGCGGCACCTCAAAAGAGTTACTTGCAGTCGTAGTTCAGGTTAGCCACTGAGTCAAAGCTGACTTGCTGCAGTTAAAATCCACCACCCCCTTTGTTGATACCGATGCATATGTAGTTAGTTCTGATGTAAGTCTTGCTGGGTACATTTGTACTCACGTTTTCTTATTTTATGTTTTGAAGAGAGACTTCAGTCTCGCTAGTAGTTCCACGTGGACTTCTAGCGTTTAGCTTATTACCTCAGCTATGATCTTGTACCCATGGGAGGGTCTTGTAGATAGTCAGGCTTCTGAGCCTTCTTCATTTGTAGTTGTCTGTACTCAGAAAATTTAAGCTTCCGCATGTGCTTGTTGCTTGTATGCTCTGAATGTTGGGTCATGAGACCCATGTTTGTAATATCTCTTCTCCTCGGAGCCTAATGATTAAATACTTTGAGTCGTAGAGTCTTGTTGTGATGCCATGTTGTATTGCACATATTGAGCATATTGTGTGTATGATTGAAATGCTTGGTATGTGTGGGATCCGACAACCTAGTTGTTTATCCTTGGTAGCCTCTCTTATGGGGAAATGTAATCTTGTGCTTCCGGTCGGGACCCCGATTCTAAGTCACACCGATCTAGCATGTAACACCTCATATCACTTTGCGGCCTCACGCACGGTATTCCCACGGGTGTCGCCTTACCATAGTCCGGGACCGTTTCTGCCTTTTGGCTCACGTATATGATAGTATCGCTAGCATCCATATGACAAAGAACCCGGGCCGACATTGCTAGTCGTGAACCCAAAGCGGCACTAACCTATGGGGACATGCATACATGATTCACATCGAGCATGTCAGTCAGCAGCGTGTGAATCCGGGCTGTAGCACTGGGCTAACAGGACTCCGGGAACCCGGGCTGTAGCAGGCTAGGCAGGACTCCGAATGTCACCGCGTGACATTTCCCCGAAGGGACAGACACAGGAACAAAGTGAAACACATGCCGGCCAGTCAAGTGTCCTGAGCAGTAGTGCTGGGCTAGCAGGACTCCGATGAACCGGGCTGTAGCGGACTACTATGGCTCAAGGAAGCACTAGACTACATTTCCCCATAAGAGAGGCTGCCAAGGATAAACAACTAGATTGTCGGATCCCACACATAGCAATACACGTCACACGCACGCATAACATGCAAGTATGTGATGTACAACATGGCATCACAACATAACACAAACTCAAAAAGATAAAGGCCCAGAAGAGCCACATGGCATTAAATATAAACAGGGGTCACATGACCCATCATTCAGAGCATACAAGCAACGGAAGCATTACATGTCTGAGTACAGACAACTACAAAAGAAAAAAAGGCTCAGAAGCCAGACTATCTACAAGTCCCTCCTAAGGGAACAAGATCAAGCTACTCGCAGAAGTCCAAGCGGTACTACTAGTGAGACAGATGTCTCACCTGCAAAACATAAATAAAGCAAACGTGAGTACAAAGGTACTCAGCAAGGCTTACATCAGATCCTATCGTACATGCATTTGTATCAAGAAGGTAATGTGGGGTTTAGTTGCAGCAAGCCAGCTTTGACTCAGTGGCTATCCTGTTCTACGACTACGAGAAACTTCTTTGCGGTGAGGCAGCGCACACGAGTCCACTAATCACCACATCAATACACTACTATGGATTCAACCCCGTCTCCTTACGAGAAGGCCATCCATAGCACTCACACTTGTCTTGAGCATTTTAGAGTGTCCACTTTAAGTTGTCTATGTACCATGTAAGCATCCAAGAAGTCCATAACCGAGGACACGGCTATTCGAATAGATCATGATAACCCTGCAGGGGTGTACTTCTTCACACACGCTCTCACCACTTATCACCATATACACGTCATGTATCTCGGCAACCTTCAAGCGGAAGCCTGGCGAGGGTGTCGGCCATGACCTGACTAACCACACAAGACTCTAGTCCAGGTTTATCGCCTATTCGGGATCCATCCGCAAGGAGATCTGGCCGGGGTTTCGCTCACGGCCCCAAACGATGTGTACAGGGTTCCTGAGCCCACCATCCGGGTGCCACTCGGTACACCGGGCCACGTGTGCCTAGTCTGTCCCAAGTCCACCCTGCCGGGTGCCACTCGATAGAAAAATAGCACTACCTATAAACACCAGAAACTATTTGCAACTCCTGGACAGAGATTAAGGCGGTTAATAACTCGAGAGAGCTTGGAGCGCCCGGAGCCCAATGTGTGGTAGTAGCTAGTCATTGGATAACTTACACAGAACTCAGTTCTTAAGGACGGTCCCAATGAGACAACCCACCATGTACTCCTACATGGCCTCTCACTGCTACCTTTACCAAATCGTGTTCACACGCTTAACTCTCAGCACCGGATCATATCATAACACTCCAATTCATTCCCGATGAATCAGACCTGACATACTCTAAGCAATAGCAGGCAAAGCATGGTAGGAACACAACATGGCTCAATCAACTCCTACACATGCTAGTGGGTTTTAACTATTTACTGTAGCAATGACAGGTCATGTAGAGGAATGGGTTCAACTACTGCAGCCTAAAGTAGCAGTTGAATCATTGTTGTCCTAATGCAATAAATGAGAGCAGGAGCGAGAGAGTAGGATTGTATCGGAATGAACAAGGGGGGTTGCTTGCCTGGTAGATCAACAGGGGGCACTGCTCCTCAGACAGGTACTCTCAAACACTCTCCGGAACAGGACCTATCGAGAAGGAACGGTGTCGAAGCTCAAACACAAGCATATGCAACATTATGATGCATGAACATGGCATGAGTATGTCATGTTGTTTGAGTTAATGCATCTAGCATTTATTTGGTTGAAGTCCATTTGAACCAAGGGTTTATTACAACTCCAAATTAAGCTCTTAAATATGCCATTTATGTGTTTTCATATATACAGCATGTATAGGTTGGTTTGTCATGCATGAAAATGGTACAGATGGATAGATTGAATTTTTCTGATCATTTTTCCTATATAACTTATTTCAATCTAAGCTACGGTTGCCTGACTGCCTATAGGATTACCAAGCCAAGCTGGTCGAAGTCGTGTCTAGAAATGCTTTAGTTATGTAAGGGAATTGATTGTGGAAGGGAACGTAAGGCTCTTTTTACTCCTTTACCCTATGGCCTTCTAATCTGAGTCATCCTCTTCTCTTCTACGGGGGTTAAGAACTAGGCTTCTCTTCTATCTCTCAGGATGACGTGTTACTAAACCGTAGTTGCCTAGGATTGTTGAGTTCAAGCCTCAGTTCAGTTCCTACTAATTCCATATTTTCATAACTGGCCTCAGAACCTTGATATTGTGATGCTGAGTGGTTATGCCACCATTTTTGCAGCATGTCTCAAATCTTTTCGAGCATTTACAGCCATTATGCTGTCCGAGTCATTCCAGGTTTCTAAATAATATGATGCATTTGCAAATCCTTCCTCCATTCCCGATGTCCTTTTGGTCAGAATAAGCACACTAGCCAGTGAGTTGAGGTACTCTGTTGCCTCGACATATATGTTGGAGCTATTATTATGACCCTAGGTGTCTTAGAGAGTCACCTAGTAATCTAGCAATGCTTTGTATTCCCAGTGTGATGATTTTGGCATTGCTCTCGAAAGCATCCCGTGATGCCATTTAGTAGTAGGTATTCTACTCTTGGGTTCCTGACCCAAGATTCACTCCACTTAATTTCTGTTGTTAGTATTTGCTAGTTCCCTTAAGATATTAGTAACCTTACGATAGTCCTCGAGGTCCATGGTATCTCATTCTTCCAATACCATGAACCAGCAAAGGCATAAGTTCTCTTAATGAAACGATCACAACAAGAGTGCTCTTGACGAGTTCTTCATTCGATAGTTGTGACTCTGCCAGTTCTATCATTCTGCATGGGTTATCCGGAAGAAATATGTTGAACTCATTTGACATACTAACCCATGAATCCACAACACAAAAGGTTATATGTTCCTTGAGCTGTTCTCTTTAGTTGTATCCTGACCCCCGTCTATCATTTGATAGTCAAGAATAGTTGTGCATTCATGTTATCGATGCCTATTATTTTTGTGGTCCGTCAAGCCATTCTATTTCAGAATGACTAGGAGAAACAAACTCCAGTACCTCATCCATATCTAGGATTGGGTCAAAGTAGTTGTATTTCGTAGATCAAAATGCCAATCCATCTTTTGATTCTGTTCTACCCTGAAGTATTACCGTCTTATGTCAAGAATGTCACGGGAATTGCACACCATCCTATGAACTCTTGATATAGTGATACTTCTTGCCATCATTATTCATTCCTTGGTCCTCATGTTATTGTAACCGGAATGCCGACAAGTGAATCATGATGTGTGACATCAATACTCCTAGCAACCCCGTTGCTTGGTAGTTAATGGACAATAAACTTATTCTTAGCATGTTGGTTATTGAATCATCATTCTAAGATTGATCGTGCTACCTAGTCCGTATTTCCGGAGCACTATTCGATCAATGAGTTAGGATTGTGTCAAACCCTTGCTCTATTGGTCACATCGTCTTGCCTCGCAAAGCAAGATTGTTCTCGAGCTTAGTAACATATCGGTGGTTCGTGATTTTCCGAATATCTTCTCGGAAGTATCACCAGGTTGTCACCTGACCGCTATGTTGAGTTCGTGATCAAGTTGGTTTCTTATAAACCACCCCTTCTCCAAGAATCCGTGTTGGTTACCCCTGAGCTAGTTGGTTAAGCTAAACAACAACTTAGAGAGTTGGAAGATAAAAAGCTTTGCCGAATTTGGTTCTTTCTGAAGGGATATCCTTGTGTTTGTGTGTGTGTTGAACAAAGATGATATCTTCACCAATTGGTCCTCGTGATCAGTTGTTGAATCTATTGTCTTGTCAAACTTTGACTTGATTATGGGCTATCGTCAAGTCAAATCAGAACCAATGATGTTCGTAATGTTGTCCTACTCGTGGTTGACCCCTCGAGCATACACCGTTACATCTTTTGGTCTGACCAATGCTATCACCGTGTTCACATGATGGTGGAGGTCCAATGATATGGAAATTCCGAGGAGTTGCTATTGAGTCCATCAGCAGCATCTTGTCTCCCCCATGATTCGTGTTAAACATTAAGCTAATGTTGAAAACTTCTAAAATTCATAGAAAATAAACCGTAACTCCAAATGAAATAAATTATTTATAAAAAATTATCAGAAAAAACCAAGCTATCCATCTGTACCATTTTCATGCATGTTAGAACAACTTAAGGCCACTATTTACGACAAATCAAATGAATGGCATTCAAATAACCACATGTGGAGTTTGAATTTGAACTTTGGGTTCAAACCAACATCATTTAATTGTGTTGCTAGTTGCATTAGCTCAATTAACAACATATTGCCATGTCATTATCATGCATCATGTTGTGCATTGCATTGATTGTGTTCCTTCTCTGTTGCCGGTGGTTGTCCCCTCTCGATAGACGTTGTACCGACGCTGTGATCGTTGACACTGATGAAGACCCAATGATATCTTCAGAAGTGCCAGGCAAGCAAAAAACCCCTTGTTCATTCCGATACAATCCCACTCTCTCGCTCCTGCTCTCTTTTACTGCATTAGGACAACAATGACTCAACTGTTACATGCTGCGGTAGCTGAACCCCTTTCCTCTGCATGAGTAGGAGTTGTTTGAGCCCTGATGTGCCTACTCATTCATGCCTGTTTGTCATGCCTGGTACTGCTTAGAGTTGAGTCAGGTCTGATTCATCGGGGATGAATTGGAATGGTGATGAACATGTCCTACTGCATGTGAGCTAAGTATGTGAACACGATTTGGTAAAGGTAGCGGTGAGAGGCCATGTAGGAGTACATGGTGGGTTGTATCATTGGAGCCGTCCTCAGGAACTGAGTTCTGTGTTTGTGATCCATGAATAGTTACTACCACACATTGGGCTCCGGGTGCTCCAAGCTCTCTCGACTTATTAATCAACTCGATCTCTGTCCAGGAGTTGCAACTGGTTTCTGGTGTTTGTAGGTAGTGTTAGTAGTCTACCAAGTGGCACCCGGTACAGGTGGGCTTGGGACAGACTAGGCACAGTGGCACGGTGTACCAAGTGGCACCCGGATGGTGGGCCTGGGAACCCTGCACACATCGTTTGGGGCCGTGAGCGACACCTCGGCCGGATCTCCTTGCGGATGGAACCCGAATAGGCGATAAACCTGGACTCGAGACTTGTTGGTTAGTCAGGTCATGGCCGACACCCTCGCCCGGCTTCCGCTTGAAGGTTGCCGAGGTACATGACGTGTACAGGGCGGTAAGTGGCGATAATGTGTCTGAAGAAGTACACCCCTGCAGGGTTATCATCATCTATTCGAATAGCCGGATTCCTCAGATATGGAAACTTGGACCCCTTGCATAGTTCATAGACAAGTGAAAGTGGATACTCTAAAACTCGCAAGATAAGTGTGAGTTCTATGGATGGCGTTCTCGCAGTGATACGGGAGCGGATCCATAGTGGTGTATTGGTATGGTGAATTTGTGGACTCGTGTGTGCCACCTCAAAAGAGTTACTTGCAGTCGTAGTTCAGGTTAGCCATTGAGTCAAAGCTGACTTGCTGCAGTTAAACTCCACCACCCCCTTTGCTGATACCGATGCATATGTAGTTAGTTCTGATGTAAGTCTTGCTGGGTACATTTGTACTCACGTTTGCTTATTTTTATGTTTTGCAGAGAGACTTCAGTCTCGCTTTTAGTTCCACGTGGACTTCGACGTTTTCCCCATAAGAGAGGCTGCCAAGGATAAACAACTAGATTGTCGGATCCCACACATACCAAGCATTTCAATCATACACACAATATGCTCGATATGTGTAAATACAACATGGCATCACAACATAACTCTACGACTCAAGTATTTATTCATTAGGCTCCGAAGAGCCAGATAAAACAAACATGGGTCTCATGACCCAACATTCAGAGCATACAAGTCAAAGCACATGCGTAAGCTTAACATGTCTGAGTATAGACTTCTACAAATGAAAAAGGCTGAGAAGCCTGACTATCTACCAGATCCTGCCGAGGGCACAATATCGTAGCTGAGGTATCAAGCTAAACGCCGAAGTCCACGTGGTACTACTAGTGAGACTGAAGTCTCTCTGCAAAACATAAAATAAGCAAACGTGAGTACAAATGTACCCAGCAAGACTTCCATCAGAACTAACTACGTATGCATCGGTATCAACAAAGGGGGTGGTGGAGTTTAACTGCAGCAAGCCAGCTTTGACTCAGTGGCTATCCTGAACTACAACTGCAAGTAACACTTTTGAGGTGGTGCACACGAGTCCACATATTCACCATATCAATACACCACTACGGACCCGCTCCCGTCTCCCTACGAGAACGCCATCCATAGCACTCTCGCTTATCTTGCACATTTTAGAGTATCCACTTTCACTTGTCTATGAACTATGCAAGTGGTCCAAGTTTCCATATCCGAGGAATCCGGCTATTCGAATAGATAATGATAACCCTGTAGTGGTGTACTTCTTCACACACGCTCTTGCCACTTATCGCCCTGTACACGTCATGTACCTCGGCAAACTTCAAGCGGAAGCCGGGCGAGGGAGTCGGCCACGACCTGACTAACCAACAAGTCTCTAGTCCAGGTTTGTTGCCTATTCGGGTTCCATCCGCAAGGAGATCCGGCCGGGGTGTCGCTCACGGCCCCAAACGATGTGTACAGGGTTCCCAAGCCCACCATCCGGGTGCCACTTGGTACACCGGGCCACTGTGCCTAGTTTGTCCCAAGCCCACCTGTACCGGGTGCCACTTGGTAGACTACCAACACTACCTACAAACACCAGAAACTAGTTGCAACTCCTGGACAGAGATCGAGTTGATTAATAAGTCGAGAGAGCTTGGAGCGCCCGGAGCCCAATGTGTGGTAGTAACTGATCATGGATCACAAACACAGAACTCAGTTCCTGAGGACGGCTGCAATGAGACAACCCACCATGTACTCCTACATGGCCTCTCACCGCTACCTTTACCAAATCGTTTTCACACACTTAGCTCACACATAGTAGGACATGTTCACCACATTCCAATTCATCCCCGATGAATCGGACCTGATTCAACTATAAGCAGTAGCAGGCATGACAAACAAGCATGAATGAGTAGGCACATCAGGGCTCAAACAACTCCTACTCATGCTAGTGGGTTTCGTCTATTTACTGTGGCAATGACAGGTCATGCAGAGGAAAGGGGTTCAACTACCGCAACATATAACAGTTGAATCGCTGTTGTCCTAATGCAGTAAAAGAGAGCAGGACCGAGAGAGTGGGATTATATCGGCATGAACAAGGGGGCTTTGCTTGCCTGGCACTTCTGTAGATAGTATAGCTCTTCATCGGTGTCATCGAGTTCATTGCTCGATCAACATCTACTGAGGGGGGACAAACATCGGCAATTGAGAAAGAACACAATCAACACATGACAATATGCAACAATATGATGCATGCTATGACATGGCAATATGAATGTGTTTTGGGCTAATGCAAGCTAGAACATATTGAAATGAGTCCATTTGAACCAAAGATTCAAATGCAAACCCATTTTTTGGAGTCATATTAGTGCATTAACTTGTTTCACCTAAACAGCAAGGTTAAATTGATCTAACATTCATGAAACTAGTATAGATTGATTCCTTGAATTTTTCTGATAATTTTTCATATATAATTTATTTCATTTGGAGTTACGGTTGATTTACTATGAATTTTTGAAGTTTTGGTTATTTTCTGGAATTTCCTGAATTAGATTTAATCCAGAAATAGCTTATTGCGTCAGCATGACATAAGCCTGCGGTCAGCAGGTCAACTGGGCTGCCCCTGGTCAAACCTGACCAGTGGGACCCACATGTCAGTGTAATGGGGCAGGAATAGAGGCTGACTTGTGGGGCCAGGTCAACGTTGACGTGGCATGGCAACTGATGTGTGGGGTCGGCCGTCTTAATCTAAAATAAACAGAAAATAATTCTGGGGTTAGTTAAGGCATGGGGCCCACTAGTCAGTGGATCTAGGGTTGATTATTTGGATCATTAGCACTAATTAAGCATGCCACATCAGCAGTCGCCGGAGTTAAGCCGCCGACGACCTTCCCGCGCAGTGGAGTCTACACGGGACGGTGCTACAGGAGGCGGCAAGGCGAGAGAAGGGCACAGGGAGGAGGCCCTCGCTTGCACGCATCCAACGGAGTAGGTGGGAGGTCGTGGGGTGGTCGGAGCTCGCCGGAAGTGAGCTCGCGGCGGCGCCGGAGTTCGGGTGAGTGCGGGGTTGGCGCTGTGGTGCACGTGAGGGCGAGTTAGAGTGTGCGTTAGGCTGCTGGTGGCTTACTGAGTGCAGTGACGTGCTCCGAATCGAGCTCAAGCGGCTGTAGTGACAGCGGCGACATGGCCGGCAGCGAGGAGCGCTCGGGCTCAATGGAGAACGCGGTTAGAGGAGGAAATTGGCAGAGGGAAGAGAGGGGTTCGGTGCGGAGGCTCACAGCGAGGCTAATGAGCGCGAGGGGGAGGTCGGGGACGCCCGGTAGCTCCTGAATCGACGGCGAGGTAGCCGGCAGTCGGAGGTTGAGGATGAGCTCGGGGATGACGCTATAGGGCTCCCGCGGTCGAATGGGTTGGTGCAGACGATGCATAAGGTGATGGCGGTTCCTTTGGAAGCATCAGCGAGGTGCGGGGTGGACGATGGCCCCGGTGGTGCTCGTCGGCGCTCTCGGGTGCCCGTGGTCGAACACGGGAGAGGCAGCAGAGGAGGGGGAGGGGGTCCAGAGCGAGAGAGGGGGAGTGAGAGGGGGTCAGGGGGTGTTGTGCCGCTGTCTGGGTGCGACGAGAAGGAGCTAGGCAGGCAGCTGCCGGCGTGGCGCGTCGTGGCGCCGTGCTCGGCCTTGCCTCTGCCAGTAGGCAGAGGTTGAATACAAGGATGCCCCTGGTGGGCTGGGCTGGTTTGTTGGGCTGCCAGGTAAGATGACCCAGGTGAGTCCTTCTCTCTCTCTCTTTTAAATCTGTTTCTGTTTTCTATTTATTTTGATTTGTTTTGAATTAGTAAAAATACTAACTCATTTTGTAAAATCCTGACAAAAATTGTGGGCACTATTTGAATTATTTCCAACAGCCCCCAGTTGTTTTCAGGAGTATTGAAGCTTTTAAAATATTTATAGGCATTAAATGCTCCAATTCAAATACAATATGATTTAACTCGAAAATCCATAAATGTCCAAGAAATATGCTCATCATTTTTGGCAGAGGTTTTCACCTTTATCATAAATCATGAACATCTTCAAAGGGCATTTTGGGTTTATTGAAAATGATTTTATGTTGAACCTATTTGATTTGATCTAGTGCTAGGGTTTGATCAATCCCCATTTCAAATTCAAAAGAATTTAAACATGATGCAACACGTGACTAGCTAGCTCAGAGCATACTAGAACTAGGGATGTGACAACTCACCCCCACTAAAACAAGAATCTCGTCCCGAGATTCAAGAAGTGGAGTAAGAAGACAGAGGGGTCACAAAACCATCACAGTCTTGTCGATCCAACTGCCCTTCTCGAAGATACCGATATATTGCATCACATTGCTCTTGACGTCTTTGTCTTCGAGATCTTCATCCAACATGATGAAGACGGAAGGAAACTCTACAGGAAACGATCTTCTCAAAGATCGAGCAACTCAAGATCAACTCATGGGGTGAGACATTAGAACATCTCTTGAGCTGAGACACAAAACACACATCAAGAGAGATGGAAGGTAATAGATGACAAGGGTTCAAATTGGTAGGCAACAATTCCACGCTGGAGTAGGATGGTGCATGGTTTCAAAGTAGCGAGGAGGTAATTACCATGATTCCATAACGGGACACCTTAGGGAAAGGTGACTCGTAGAGCATTTCCCTTAGGTGGCAAAAAGAATTACTTTTGATACAAAGATCATTGAAACTCTTTATACCAGCCTGAGGTAATCACAATCGATCATTGGAAGGGGTTCGAAAGAATGGCATACTCCGAATAGGATGGATGATGTGGACTACCTTCTTGAAGACAACATAATGGATGAATTTTCTTGCGCGTGCTCTCAAGAACTTGAGCATTTCCATATTCATCAAGGTTCTACCAACATCCGAGTCGAGGATCCTGGCAACACATCTTACTACCTTGACGAATAGTGATGGACAATGCAGATGCATAGAAAGACAACCCTTTCTCAGATTTCACCTTAGCGAGGCCAAGGGAATGAAATCTGGATGATCGACTGAGAGACATTTAGCACTCCACTTCTAATGTTCTCCTTGATGTACTGGTTACCACTGTCATGCTTTAAAGCATCAACATAGTCATCCAGTAGTGGTCGGACTTCGGAATACAATAGATCCATAAGGAACAACTTGTGGAATAAGTCATACCAAATCCTCATGGAGAAGATGGTCGAATAGCTCAATCAAGATACTACAATGATATATCTTCTGGCTAGGTGTGTCAGTCAGAACATCAACCTTGTCGGGGACCTACATCATAGATCTTGGAAAAGTTCCAACCATCATATCCGCCTGAGATTCACATCTGGTTGGTAACAGGATATTCCAGACCCATCGAGTGTAGAAGAAAATGAAAGTTTGCAACACAAATCAAGGAGATGACATTGCGAGATTATCGGGAAATGGACTATGGTAGTAAGCTCCAAAACATGAGCTGGTTGTGCTAACACATGTGAACATGTTGTCCCAGACAAGCATGACCACGTAGTAGTCTTATAATAAAAACACTACCGAGTTTAGTTGGGGAACCATCATCGAGGATAACAAAGTCCTAACATAAGTAATGATTCTTAAGAAGGAACTTCTTCTCCTTGAACAATTCAATCAGTGGCTTCGTGTGCTAGGGATACATACAGAATGAAGATGATCAGTCTATCAAACCATAGAATACTTCGCACATGCATGACTAACTTGGGATGATTCCAGAGGAAGCAAAACAAACTTTCTCAAATTCATGGCGGCAAATTGCACCTAATGCACGTGAACTTGGAGAAAGTCACTTCTTTCACCCAAACATATACCTCATGAGCAGAACACGAAGGCAATGCTTACAAAAGTTTCCAACACTAGCTCAATGTTCAACATGAATCATGGAGGAGACAAGATGCTGCTGATGGGCTAAACAGCAACTCATCGTAATTTCCATATTACTGGAATTCCACCATTATGTGAACAATGTGATAGTATTGGTCAGACCAAAAGATGTAATGGTGTATGCTCGAGGGATCAACCACGAGTAAGACAACATTACAATTATCGTTGGTTCTTATTTGATTTGACGATAGCCCATGCACAAATCAAAGATTGGATAAGACAATGACACCGACAATTGATCACGAGGATCAATCGATGAAGATATCATCTTTCTTCAACAAACACACAAACACAAGGATGTCCCTTTAAATGAACTAAGATAGGCAAGCTTTTATCTTCCAACTCTCCAAGTTGTTGTCTAGCTCAACCAACTAGCTCAGGGGGTAACCGACACAGATTCTTGGAGAATGGCTGGTTTACAAGAAACCAACTTGATCACAAACTCCACATATCGGTCAGGGGACGACCTAGTGATACTTCCGTGAAGTTATCCGGAAAATCACGAACCATTGAAATGTTAATAAGATCGAGAACAATCTTGCTTTTTAGGGCAAGACGATATGATCAAATGAGCGAGGATTTGGCAAAATCCTAACTCATCAAATGAAGGGTGCACCAGAAACAAGGAGTAGGTAGCACAATCTATCTTAGAACGATGATTCAATAACCAACATGGTAAGAATGAAATTATTATCCTTTAAATACAAAGCAACAAGGCTGCTAGGAGTATTGATTTCACACATCACGGTTCACTTGTCGGGATTCCGGTTGCAACAACACGGAACCAAGGAGCAAATGATGATGGCGAGAAGTATCACTGCTTCAAGAATTTATAAGAGTTGGTGCAATTATCATGACATTCCTGGCATCAAGAGGGCAATACTTCAGGGTAGAACAGAATCAAAAGCTGGATTGGCATTTTGATCCGCGGAGCACAACCACTTTGACCCAATCCTGGACATGGATGAGGTACTCGTGTTTGTTTCTCCTAGTCATTCTGGAATAGAACAACAGACCACAAGAATAATAGACTTTGATGAACGAATGCAATGATATACCCTCGACTATCAATTGATAGACGAAGGTCAGAAACAACTAAGGAGGGACAACTCAAGGAACATATATCTTTCTGAGTTGTGGATTCATGGGTTAGTATGTCGAACGAGTTCAACATTTTTCTTCCGGATAACCCATGCAGAAAGGTAGAACTGGCAGAATCACAATTATGAATGGAGAACTCCTCGGGAGTACTCTAATGGTGATCTTTTGGTTCAAAGAACTTCTGCCTTAATGGTTCATGGTATTTGGAAGAAGGAAATTCCACGGACCTCGAGGACTATCGCAAAGGTTACTAATATCCTAAAGGAACTAGCAACAATATCAACACGAAGTGAACAGAGTGATTCTTGGGTCAAGAGCATAGGAGTAGAATACCTACTACTAAATGGCATCACAGGATGCTTTCAAGAATGATGGCCAGAATCATCACACTGGGGATACGAAAGCATTGCTAAATTCTCGAGGACACCTAGGGTCATAATACTAACTCCAACATACACGTCAAGGCAGCGGAGTACCTCAACACACCGATTAGTGTGCTTAAGCTGGCCCAAAATACAACGGGAACATGGAGGAAAGATTTGCAAGTGCATCAGACTGTTTAGAAACCTAGGAAGACTCGGATAGCATAATGGCTATATTTGCTCAAAAAGATTTGAGACAACCTGCAAATATGGCGGCATAGCCACTCAACATCACAATATCAAAGTTCCGGGATCAACGGTCAACATACAGAAGTAGTAGGAACTAAACTGACGCTTAAACTCAACAATCCTAGGAAACTACGGTTTAGTAACACGTCATCCTGAGAGATAGAAGAGAAGCCTAGTTCTTAACCCCGTAGAAAAGATAAGATGACACAGATCAGACGATCATGAGGATAAGGAGTAAAAAGAGCCTTACGTTCCCATCGACAATCAATTCCCTTATATAACTAAAGCATTTCTAGACTCAACTTCGACCTGGCACTGTGAAGCCGGCCTGGCCCAGTGGCCCAACAGGCCGGCCGAGCCGACTGGCCAGTGCCAGTCGTCCTCCACCTCCCGCCAGGAGGACGCGCGCGAGTGGCCGCCGCGCGCGAGCACACGTCGGCCACCTCCTGCCTGCCTGCCTCGCCCCCTCGACGGCCTGGACGCCTCTCGCGTCGCCATTCTACCCCCCGTCTCTCTCTCGCTCTCTCTTGTTCCCATCCTCTCCCCTGTCTCTCTCCCTCGCACGCACCGAACGCAGCCGCCGCCGCCGCTCGACGTTGCTGCGGCCATCGCCTCTGTCACGACCCCTCACCATGCCTGCGAGCTCCATCTCGACCTCCCCGACCTCCTCGACGAGCCACGAGGCCCCGGACGCGCTGCAACACCAACTACGCCATCGTCCTCGTCCTCTGCATCCGGTCACCGCCGACATCGATTCGCCGTCACCAAGCCGTCCCCGAGCCCGCCGAGCACCTCGTCCGACTCCCTGTGAGCCACGCCATCTTTACCCTCTCCTCTTGCGACCAAATTCGGCCCTATCTGCAACCATGAGCTCACCGCTGCCGCGTTCGTTGCTGCCGCAGCTAGCAACCTCGCCTGACCCAACCGAGCACATAGTCGTGCTCAGCGTGATCCCAGGAGGCCATAGCACTGATTACCTCGCTCTCCTGACCACCGTAGCGTCGACTCCGTCGATGGCCGAACTCCGGCCACCGCCGTGAGCTCCATTCCAGCGAGCTCCGGCCGTCCCCGCTGCCACCACATGCCGCGCTAGATGCGGGTGAGCTCTAGCTCCCCGTAGCTGCTCTCGACTGCTCGTTTGGGCCCCAATGAAGCGATCCTGAGCCCCTCCGCCACACGGAATAGTCGCCGCCGGCCAAACTCCGACGGGCTGACGTGGCAAGATTAGTTTAGGACTAACCCCCCCACCCCATTAGTGACACTGACAGTGGGCCCTGGTGCCTTAATATTTTTGTTAAATTAGAAATAACCCCCTGTTTAAACTGTGACACTGACGTGTGGACCCTACACGTCAGGTTTGACCTGGTCAGCCGCCTTTGACCTGCTGATGCAATGTTGCTGTCATGCTGATGCAATATATCTTTTTCTGGTTTTAAAATAAATCAGGAAATTCCAGAAAATATTATAAACTTCAAAAATTCATAGAAATTCAACCGTAGCTGAGATTGAAATAAGTTATATATGAAAAATGATCAAAAAATTCAATCTATCCATTTGTACCATTTTCATGCATGACAAACCAACCTATACATGCTGTATATATGAAAACACATAAATGGCATATTTAAGAGCTTAATTTGGAGTTTCAATTAAACCCTTGGTTCAAATCGACTTCAACCAAATAAATGCTAGATTCATTAACTCAAACAACATCACATACTCATGCCATGTTCAAGCATCATAATGTTGCATATGCTTGTGTTTGAGTTTCGACACCGTTCCTTCTCGATAGGTCCTGCTCCAGAGAGTGTTTGAGAGTACCTGTCTGAGGAGCAGTGCCCCCCTGTTGATCTACCAGGCAAGCAGCCCCCCTTGTTCATTCCGATACAATCCTACTCTCTCGCTCCCGCTCTCATTTATTGCATTAGGACAACAACGATTCAACTGCTACTTTATGCCACGGTAGTTGAACCCATTCCTCTGCATGACCTGTCATTGCCACAGTAAATAGTTAAAACCCACTAGCATGTGTAGGAGTTGATTGAGCCATGTTGTGTTCCTACCATGCTTTGCCTGCTATTACTTAGAGTATGTCAGGTCTGATTCATCGGGACTGAATTGGAGTGTTACGATATGATCCGGTGCTGAGAGTTAAGCGTGTGAACACGATTTGGTAAAGGTAGTGGTGAGAGGCCATGTAGGAGTACATGGTGGGTTGTCTCATTGGGACCATCCTTAAGAATTGAGTTCTGTGTAAGTTGTCCAATGACTAGCTACTACCACACATTGGGCTCCGGGCGCTCCAAGCTCTCTCGACTTATTAACCGCCTTGATCTCTATCCAGGAGTTGCAAATAGTTTCTGGTGTTTATAGGTAGTGCTATTTTTCTACCGAGTGGGACCCGGCAGGGTGGACTTGGGACAGACGAGGCACACGTGGCCCGGTGTACCGAGTGGCACCCGGATGGTGGGCTCGGGAACCCTGTACACATCGTTTGGGGCCTTGAGCGAAACCCCGGCCGGATCTCCTTGCGGATGGAACCCGAATAGGCGATAAACCTGGACTAGAGTCTTGTGTGGACACTCTCGCCAGGCTTCCGCTTGAAGGTTGCCGAGATACATGACGTGTATATGGTGATAACTGGTGAGAGCGTGTGTGAAGAAGTACACCCCAGTAGGGTTATCATGATCTATTCGAATAGCCGTGTCCTCGGTTATGGACTTCTTGGATGCTTACGTGGTACATAGACAACTTAAAGTGGACACTCTAAAATGCTCAAGACAAGTGTGAGTGCTATGGATGGCCTTCTCGTAAGGAGACGGGGGAATCCATAGTAGTGTATTGATGTGGTGATTAGTGGACTCGTGTGCGCTGGCTCACCGCAAAGAAGTTTCTTGTAGTCATAGAACAGGATAGCCACTGAGTCAAAGCTGGCTGGCTGCAACTAATCCCCACATTACCTTCTTGATACAACTGCATGTATGATAGGATCTGATGTAAGCCTTGCTGAGTACCTTTGTACTCACGTTTGCTTTATTTATGTTTTGCAGGTGAGACATTTGTCTCACTAGTCGTACCGCTTGGACTTCGACAAGTAGCTTGATCTTGTTCCCTTGGGAGGGAGTTGTAGATAGTCAGGCTTGTGAGCCTTCTTTCTTTTGTAGTTGTCTGTACTCAGACATGTAATGCTTCCGTTGCTTGTATGCTCTGAATGATGGGTCATGTGACCCCTGTTTGTATTTAATGCTATGTGGCTCTTCTGGGCCTTTATCTATTTGAGTTTGTGTTATGTTGTGATGCCAAGTTGTACATCACATACTTGCATGTTATGCGTACGTGTGATGTGTATTGCTATGTGTGGGATCCGACAATCTAGTTGTTTATCGTTGGCAGCCTCTCTTATGGGGAAATGTAGTCTAGTGCTTCCTTGAGCCATAGTAGTCCACTACAGCCCGGTTCACCGGAGTCCTGCTAGCCCAGCACTACTGCTCAGGACACTTGACTGGCCGGCATGTGTTTCACTTTGTTCCTGTGTCTGTCCCTTCGGGGAAATGTCCTGAGCAGTAGTGCTGGGCTAGCAGGACTCCGGTGAACCGGGCTGTAGCGGACTACTATGGCTCGAGGAGCACTAGACTACATTTCCCCATAAGAGAGGATACCAAGGATAAACAACTAGATTGTCGGATCCCACACATACCAAGCATTTCAATCATACACACAATATGCTCGATATGTGCAAATACAACATGGCATCACAACAAAACTCTACAACTCAAGTACTTTTATTTAAAGGCTCCAGAGAGCCATACATAACATGTTCATACAGGTAGGGGTCACATGACCCGACACTCAAGTCATACAAGCATACAAGCACATGCGGAAGCAAATGGTCTAAGTACAGACACTAGAAAGAAAGAAGGCTTCTTGAAGCCTGTCTATCTACATAGGGCCCTCCATGGCCAGGATCACCACCTGGGTGGCAAGTCACTCATCGATGTCGAGATCTACATGAAACCCATCGGAGGGGGCGGTGTTGTCGTCTGAAAACAGTAATTAAGCAAACATGAGTACAAAGGTACTCAGCAAGTCTTACATCACAACCTACTATACACGCTCATTCTCAAGAAGGTGGTGGAGTTATTGCAGCAAGCCAGCTTTGACTCTTGGCTAAGCTATCCTACAGGAAACCACTAGTAAAATAGTTTTCGCACACGAGTCCACTAATCACCAACACAATACTCCACCGGAGATCCTGCCTTTTCATCCTACGAGAGAGCCATCCTTGGTACTCACACTTATCTTGAGTCTTTTAGTAGTAACCATTAACTTGTCTATGAACTGTATAGGCAACCAAGTAGTCCTTTACCGCGGACGTGGCTATTCAAATAGTTTTATACACTGCAGGGGTGTACTTCATCACACATGTTTCCACCACTTAGCATCTGCACACGACATGTGCTCGGCAGACTTCAAGCGAAAGCCGACGTGGGTGTAGACCACGACCTGACTAACCGCACAAGTCTCTAGTCCAGGTTTATCGCCTATTCAGGTTCCATCCACAAGGAAATCCGGCCGGGGTGTCCTCAACGAACCCAAACGATGGGTACAGGGTCCCGAGACGCCAAACGGGCGCCCGGCATACCCGGCCACAGTGTATCTACCGCGTCATAGCCCACCCCTAGGGTCAGCGGTATGCACGGCCGCCAACACATAACCTACAGACACCAGAAACTAGTTGCAACTCCTGGACAGAGGACGAGAGGGGTCAGTAAGTCGAGCGGGGTCATATTTCAGGGCCCAATGTGTGGTAGTAGCTGAATCTTAAATCACGCATACATATCTCATTTCTTATGGACGGCCTCAATGAAACAACCCACCATGTACTCCTACATGGCCTCTCATCGATACCTTTACCAAATCATGTTCAACACATCCCTCACATTACCGACATAATCATTTCACTCTTGCCCATCACCCAGATGAACCAGACCTGACACAACTCTAAGCATAGCAGGCATAGCAAGGTAGGAAACACATACATGGCTCAATCAACTCCTACACATGCTAGTGGGTTTCATCTAGTTACTGTGGCAATGACAGGTCATGCAGAGGATAAGGGTTCAACTACCGTAGCACACAGTAGTTTGAAAACGTTATTGTCTTAATGCAGTAAATGAGAGCAGAGACGAGAACATGGGATTGTATCGATATGATCAATGGGGCTGCTTGCCTGATGGAGTGGTAGTAGGGTACTGCCCTTCAGTTGGATACTCGGAGATATCCTCGGAGGCAGAAACTACCACGAAAGACACCATAGAGTATAATCAACACATGGAAATATGCAACAATATGATGCATGCTATGACATGGCAAAATGATGTGTCCTGCCTAATGCAATGTGAAACAAGTTGAAAGGGTCCCATTTGAATCAAAGATTCAAATGAAAGCTTAAGCTCTTATGCATAATAAATGTATTAGCTTGTTTCACCTAAACAACAAGGTTAAAGTGTTTTGTCATGCATGAAACCATTACAGATGGATAGATTGAATTTTTCAAACTCCACAAATGGAAGGCATTTCTCCCAGCCCATTCCGAATGAGATGACAGAAGCTCGGAGCATATCTTCCAGAATTTGATTGACTCACTCTACTTGACCACTTGATTGAGGGTGGAAGGCGGTGCTAACAGAGAGACGAGTTCCCATAGCATTTTGGAAACTTTCCCAAAATCGAGAGGTGAAGAGACTACCACGGTCTGAGTTAATTTCCAATGGGACACCATGAAGAGACACTATTCGGGAGATGTATAGGTCAGCTAGCTGGCTAGCGGTGATACTCTCACGAACAGGTAGGAAATGGGCTACTTTGGAAAGACGGTCGATCACGACGAAGATAACATTATTCCCTCTCTTGGTCCTGGGAAACCCAGTAATGAAATCCATACTGATTTTATCCAATTTCCACTCAGGAATAGCCAAAGGTTGAAGGGTGCCAGCAGGCCGTTGGTGCTCTGCTTTAACACGACGACAGACGTTGCAACTAGCAATGTATTGAGCAATTTCTCTCTTCATCCTAGTCCACCAAAACCTCTAGCGTAGGTCTTGATACATTTTAGTACTACCGGGATGAATGGTGAGAGGGGATTCATGAGCTTCCTTAAGAATCAACTGGCGTAGAGGTTGTTTCTTGGGAACCACCAAGCGGTTCTTGAAGAAGACAACACCTCGCTCATCCATGGAAAAACATCTAGCAACTCCGCTAGCAATGTTTTCCTTAATTCAGGATATGCCTGTATCACGCTTCTGGGAAGCTATGATTTGATCCGTAAGGTTAGGCTTCGCCACCAGGGTGGATAGGAATCCTCGAGGAACAATGTGAAGATTAAGCTTACGAAATTCCTCATGGAGAAGTGGTTGACTTTGTTGTAACATCAGGTTGTTACAATAGGATCTATGACTTAGCGCATTAGCCATGACATTGGCCTTGCTCGGGGTGTAAGTTATTTCTAAGTCATAATCCGAGATCAACTCGACCCAACGTCGTTGCCTGAGATTCAAATCCGGTTGGGTGAAGATATATTTCAAACTTTGGTGATCGGTGAAGATCTCGCAACGATTACCGAGAAGGTAATGTCGCCAAGTTTTGAGTGCATGGACTACAGCTGCAAGCTCTAGATCATGTGTGGGATAGTTTTCCTCATGTGGGTGTAATTGTCGTGAGGCATAGGCAATTACCTAACGATCTTGCATGAGTATGCAACCTAGTCCTTGTCGTGAGGCGTCGCAATAGATAATAAAGTCCTTGGAGAAATCTGGTGGTACCAGTACGGGAGCAGATGTCAGGCGTCTTTTCAGTTCCTGAAAGCTAAACTCGCACTGTGGGGTCCACTCTAACTTTTTATCTTTCTTGAGGAGTTCAGTTAGAGGTCTAGCAACCTTGGAGAAATTCTCGACTAAGCGGCGGCAATAGCTCGCTAAGCCAAGGAAACTCCGAACTTGCTTGACCGTCTCAGGTGGAGTCCAATCAAGGACGGCTTGAACTCGCTCGGGATTGACAGCAATACCCTTACCAGAGATTACATGGCCTAGATAGGTCACTTCTGGCAACCAAAATTCACACTTGGAGAATTTGGCATAAAGGCGATGCTCTCAAAGTTTCCTCAATACCAGCCTTAGATGTTCGGCATGTTCCTCTTCATTCTTGGAGTAGATGAGTATATCATCGAGGTATACTACGATGAATTTATCCAAATACTCCATGAAGACCGAGTTCATTAACCGAGAGAAGGTGGCTGGGGCATTGGTTGAACCGAAGGACATGACGGTGTACTCGTATTGGCCATAACGAGTAACAAAGGCCGTTTTGGGAATGTCCCCGTTTCTGATTTTGATTTGATGGTAGCCCAACCTCAAATCCATCTTGGAAAAGACCGAGGATCCATCGAGCTGATCATACAAATCGTTGATTCTGGGAAGCGGATACTTGTTCTTGATAGTGACCAAGTTGACAGGTCGGTAATCTACAACCATCCGATCTGTTCCATCCTTCTTCTTGACGAAGAGGACGGGGCAAGCCCAAGGAGAGTAACTAGGATGGATGAAACCCTTTTTCAAGGACTCATCGAGTTGGTTCTTAAGCTCGGCTAGTTCTAAGGGTGCCATCTTATAGGGTCTCCTAGAAATTGGAACGGTTCCTGGAACAAGGTCTATCACAAACTCGACATCCCTGTCAGGTGGAACTTGAGTTTGTATTTGAATCTTGGGTTAAAATAAGCTCAAAACCTTCTGGTTGTAGTTGCATTAACCCAACACACTCATATTGCCATGTCATGATCATGCATCATATTGTGCTTTGCATTGATTTGGTTTCCTCTCTGTTGCCGGTGGTTGTCCCCTCTCGATAGACGTATCCTGACGATGAGTTCGATGACACCGATGAAGAACTATACTATCTTCAGAAGTGCCAGGCAAGCAAAACCGCCTTGTTCATTCTGATACAATCCCCCTCTCTTGCTCCTGCTCTCTTTTACTGCATTAGGACAACACCGTTTCAACTGTTACATGCTGCGGTAGTTGAACCCCTTTCCTCTGCATGACCTGTCGTTGCCACAGTAAATAGATGAAACCCACTAGCATGAGTAGGAGTTGTTTGAGCCCTGATGTGCCTACTTATTCATGCTTGTTTGTCATGCCTACTATTGCTTAGAGTTGTGTCAGGTCTGATTCATCAGGGATGAATTGGAAAGTTGTGAACATGTCCTACTGTGTGTGAGCTAAGTGTGTTGAACACGATTTGGTAAAGGTATCGATGAGAGGCCATGTAGGAGTACATGGTGGGTTGTTTCATTGGAACCATCCTTAAGCACCGAGATCTGTATGTGTGATTTAAGAATCAGTTACTACCATGCATTGGGATCCTTAATTGACCCTCTCGGCTTCTTAACCACCCTGGTCCTCTGTCCAGGAGTTGCAATTAGTTTCTGGTGTTTGTAGGATATGTGTTGGCGGCTATGCGTAGCGCTGACCCCAGGGGTGGGCTAGGATGCGGTAGACACACCGTGGCCGGGTATACCGGGTGCCCGTTTGGTGTCTCGGAACCCTGTACACATCGTTCGGGGCCGTATGTGGAAACCTCGGCCGGACTCCCTCCGGATGGAACCTGGATAGGCGATAAACCTGGACTAGAGACTTATGTGTTAGGTAGGCCGTGGCCGACACCCTTGTTGGGCTTTCGCTTGAAGGTTGCCAAGTACATGTCGTGTAAATGATGGTAAGTGGTGAGAGCGTGTATGAAGAAGTACACCCCTGCAGGGTTAACATCATCTATTTGAATAGCTGCGTCCGCGGTAAAGGACTGCTTGGTTGCCTATATAGTTCATAGATAACTTGAAGTGGATACTCTAAAACTCGCAAGATAAGCGTGAGTGCTATGGATGGCGTTCTCGTAGGGAGACGGGAGCAGATGCATAGTGGTGTATTGATATGGTGAATATGTGGACTCGTGTGCGCCACCTCAAAAGAGTTGCTTGCAGTCGTAGTTCATGTTATCCACTGAGTCAAAGCTGGCTTGCTGCAGTTAAACTCCACCACCCTCTTTATTGATACCGATGCATATGTATATAGTTCTGATGTAAGTCTTGTTGGGTACATTTGTACTCACATTTGCTTAATTTATGTTTTGCAGAGAGACGTCAGTCTCGCTAGTAGTTCCGTGTGGGCTTCGACGTTTAGCTTGCTACCTCTGCTACGATCTTGTGCCCTCAGCAGGATGTGGTAGATAGTCAGGCTTCTTAGCCTTTTTAATTTGTAGATGTCTGTACTCAGACATGTTAAGCTTCCGCATGTGCTTTGATTTGTATGCTATGATTGTTTGGTCATGAGACCCATGTTAGTAATATCTCGCTCCTCGGAGCCTAATGAATAAATACTTGAGTCATAGAGTTATGTTGTGATGCCATGTTGTATTTACACATATTGAGCATATTGTGTGTATGATTGAAATGTTTGGTATGTGTGGGATCCGACAATCTAGTTGTTTATCCTTGGTAGCCTCTCTTATGGGGAAATGTAGTCTAGTGCTTCCATGAGCCATAGTAGTCCGCTATAGCCCGCTCCACCGGAGTCCTGCTAGCCCAGCACTACTGCTCAGGACACTTGACTGGCCGGCATGTGTTTCACTTTGTTCCTGTGTCTGTCCCTTCGGTGAAATGTCACGCGGTGACATCCGGAGTCTTGCCTAGCCTGCTACAGCCCGGGTTCCCGGAGTCCTGTTAGCCCAGTGCTATAGCCCAGATTCACACGCTGCTGACCGACATGCTCGATGTGATTCATGTATGTCTGTCCCCATAGGTTGGTGCCGCTTTGGGTTCATGACTAGCCATGTCGGCCCGGGTTCTCTGTTGGGTGGAAGGCGGTGCTAAAAGAGAGACGAGTTCCCATAGCATTTTGGAAACTTTCCCAAAATCGAGAGGTGAAGAGACTACCATAGTCTGAGTTAATTTCCAATAGGACACCATGAAGAGACACTACTTGGGAGATGTATAGGTCAGCTAGCTACCTAGCGGTGATACTATCACGAACTGGTAGGAAATGGGCTACTTTGGAAAGATGGTCGATCACGACGAAGATAGCATTATTCCCTCTCTTGGTCCTGGGAAACCCAGTAATGAAATCCATACTGATTTTATCCCATTTCCACTCAGGAATAGGCAAAGGTTGAAGGGTGCCAGTAGGCCGTTGGTGCTCTGCTTTAACACGACGACAGACGTCGCAACTAGCAATGTATTGAGCAATTTATCTCTTCATCCTAGTCCACCAAAACCTCTGGCGTAGGTCTTGTTACATTTTAGTACTACCGGGATGAATGGTGAAAGGGGATTCATGAGCTTCCTTAAGAATCAACTGGCATAGATGTTGTTTCTTGGGAACCACCAAGCAGTTCTCGAAGAAGACAACAGCTCGCTCATCCATGGAAAAACATCTAGCAACTCCGCTAGTAATGTTTTCCTTAATCCGGGATATGCCCTTATCACGCTTCTAGGCTGCTATGATTTGATCCTAAGGTTAGGCTTCGCCACCAGGGTGGATAGGAATCCTCGAGGAACAATGTGAAGATTAAGCTTACGAAATTCCTCATGGAGAAGTGGTTGACTTTGTTGTAACATCAGGTTGTTACAATAGGATTTATGACTTAGCGCATCAGCCATGACATTGGCCTTGCCCGGGGTGTAAGTTATTTCTAAGTCGTAATCCGAGATCAACTCGACCCAACATTGTTGCATGAGATTCAAATCCGGTTGGGTGAAGATATATTTCAAACTTTGGTGATCGGTGAAGATCTCGCAACGATTACCGAGAAGGTAGTGTCGCCAAGTTTTGAGTGCATGGACTACAGCTGCAAGCTCTAGATCATGTGTGGGATAGTTTTCCTCATGTGGGTGTAATTGCCGTGAGGCATAGGCAATTACCTGACGATCATGCATGAGTATGCAACCTAGTCCTTGTCGCGAGGCGTCACAATAGATAATAAAGTCCTTGGAGAAATCTGGTGGTACCAGTATGGGAGCAGATGTCAGGCGTCTTTTCTGTTCCTGAAAGCTGAACTCGCACTGTGGGGTCCACTCGAACTTTTTATCTTTCTTGAGGAGGTCAGTTAGAGGTTTAGCAACCTTGGAGAAATTCTCGACGAAGCGGCAGCAATAGCTCGCTAAGCCAAGGAAGCTCCGAACTTGCTTGACCGTCTCAGGTGGAGTCTAATCAAGGACGGCTTGAACTCGCTCGGGATTGACAGCAGTACCCTTACCAGAGATTACATGGCCTAGATAGGTCACTTCTGGCAACCAAAATTCACACTTGGAGAATTTGGCATAAAGGCGATGCTCTCAAAGTTTCCTCAATACCAGCCTTAGATGTTCGGCGTGTTCCTCTTCATTCTTGGAGTAGATGAGTATATCATCGAGGTGTACTACGACGAATTTATCCAAATACTCCATGAAGACCGAGTTCATTAACCGAGAGAAGGTGGCTGGGGCATTGGTTAAACCGAAGGACATGACAGTGTACTCATATTGGCCATAACGAGAACAAAGGCCGTTTTGGGAATGTCCCCGTTTCTGATTTTGATTTGATGGTAGCCCAATCTCAAATCCATCTTGGAAAAGACCGAGGATCCAGCGAGCTGATCATACAGATCGTTGATTCTGGGAAGCGGATACTTGTTCTTGATAGTGACCAAGTTGACAGGTCGGTAATCTACAACCATCTGATCCGTTCCATCCTTCTTCTTGATGAAGAGGACAGGGCAAGCCCAAGGAGAGGAACTAGGACGGATGAAACCCTTTTTCAAGGACTCATCGAGTTGGTTCTTAAGCTCGGCTAGTTCTAAGGGTGCCATCTTATAGGGTCTTCTAGAAATTGGAACGGTTCCTGGAACAAGGTCTATCACGAACTCGACATCCCTGTCAGGTGGAACACCTGGCAGTTCTTCTGGAAAGACATCCGGAAAGTCTCGGACTACCGGAATATCCTCAAGGTATGGAAGGGGGTTGGCATTTAGGGAGTAAATCTGGCGCTTGGCCACTCGAGTTAAGACATTGACTGTCTTGCCTGATGGGTGAGTAAGTTGAACGGTTCTAGTGGCACAATCAATCTTAGCATAATGAGCTGACATCCAGTCCATACCCAAGATGATGTTTATGTCCGAGGACTTGAGAGCTATTAAGGGTGCAAGGAAGACAAGTCTATCGACAAGAATTTCATTCCCATGGCTTACTCTAGAAGTTTGCCATCTAGAGCCAGGGGTTTGAATTTCCATGGTAGTGGGCATGTCACAGAATGTTGTGTTATGCAATCGAGCATAGCTCTTAGATATGAATGAATGAGTTGCTCTAGTATCGAAAAGAACAGATACCGGATGGCAATTAACAAGGAGCGTACCAAGGACGACGTTAGGATCCTCATGAGCCTCCTCGGCTGAGACAGTTGACATGGCCACGTGCAGTGTTGACCGGCTTGGCATAGAATGTCTTTCCCGCTGGCTTACCATGACCAACGGACTTTCCAGACTGATTGGGGTTGTTGTTCTGGGGACACTCTCGACTATAGTGACCCGACTCTCCAGACTTGAAACATGTCACAACATTGGGGCGTGGAGCAGCATTAGCAGCGGGGCCACCATAGGGCTTGGGCGGTGCAAACTGCTGGTTGGGATGAGGCGCCTCAAAGGATGGCCTTGAAATGAACCTGGGTGGCAGTGCCGTGCTTGGAATCCACACCCGGCGCTTCTGAGATCCAGAGCCGGATGAAGATCCAAAATCACGAGAGTGCTTGCGTGAAGCGTCATAGTCGGACAGGCCTGTCTCAGCACTGATGGCTTTAATGACCAACTTCTAAAAGGAGGTGCACTCATGCAGACGAAGATCGCGGCGAAGCTCAGGGGCTCAGTCCATAGGAATAGTGACACCAAGTCGTACGGTCTGGATTGCCAGATCGTATGGAGTGGAGCGATGTAGGAGGCATCACCCCTCCTCGTGGTCCCCGTCTACCACCACCTGTGGGACCAAGGCCACATCCGAGTCCCTATGGTCCGCAGGCTCCGCAGGACCGTCTATTCCCAGATGATCATGTTCGACTTCCAGGCTTTGGTGGTGAATTTTATGAGGATTACTACGGAGCCGTCTGAGCTAGTAGTAGTTTCACTAGTACTGCAATAGTTGTATTCTCCACAGTCCTGCGTGACCCATGGGATATGACTTGGTGTGTATCACGCTCCGGAGGTGTAGAAAAATAATGTATAGGAGCTTGGAATGCCTCCGATGAGATGTAATGTCTTTCACCGTAGTTTTACTCTAGCCTGGGCTTGTACTAAACTATGTACGGTGTGTATGACCAATGGTATATATATGGCAGTTTCTATATTACCATGTCGTGCAATGAACATCTTAGCATTCCATGTTATCCATTACATTCTGCACTTCCTTGCTAAGTTTTTGCCATCCTTATCTAAACCGTTGTCTTGTTTTCTCCTAGGATGGTCAACAGCCGCAGCAACCCTGCTGCCCCAGAGCAGGGGGAAGCCAGTGCAGTTAGGGGTGAAAATCTGCCTCACCCGACTTCTCTGGCTGAAGTGATGCTGGAGGCGGAAAGAAACAAGCATGAGACTAACCGCTTGCTGGAGCGGATTGAGCAGAACACTGCACGCCATCAGCGAAATGACTTGGTGTCAATCAATGACTTCATCAAGTTGTACCCACCAAAGTTCAATCATTCCATCGAGCCCCTCGACGCGGATGACTGGATCCGCAGCATCACACACAAGCTAGGTTCTGCTAATGTAACCGAAGCTGATAAGGTTACCTATGCTGCCTGTCACCTCGAAGGCCCTGCTAGCCTTTGGTGGGAAAACTTTGAAGCTATGCGCCCGGTCGACCAAATCACTACTTGGGCTGAATTCAGTGAGGCTTTCCGTGAGCATCACATCCCGGAAGGTCTCATAGATCGCAAGAGGGAAGAGTTCTGCAATTTCACCCAAGGAAGACTGACTGTGGATGCATATAGTCGTGAATTTGGGAATCTGGCACGATATGCTCCTGAAGAGGTATCCACCGACGCTAAGAAGCAGGCAAGGTTCCGCAAGGGACTTAGCCCTGAGCTTCGCTGTGATCTTCGTCTGCACGAGTGCACCTCCTTTCAGAAGTTAGTCAATAAAGCCATCAGTGCTGAGACATGCCAGTCTGACTATGACGCTTCACACAAGCAGTCTCGTGATTTTGGCTCTTCATCCGCTCTGGATCTCAGAAGCGTCGGGTGTGGATTCCAAGCACGGCACTGCCACCCAGGTTCATTTCGAGGCCATCCTTTGAGGCGCCTCGTCCCAACCAGCAGTTTGCACCGCCCAAGCCCTATGGTGGCCCCGCTGCTAATGCTGCTCCACGCCCCAATGTTGTGACATGTGTCAAGTGTGGAGAGCCGGGTCACTATAGTCGAGAGTGTCCCCAGAACAACAACCCCAATCAGTCTGGAAAGTCCGTTGGTCGTGGTAAGCCAGCGGGAAAGACATTCTACGCCAAGCCGGTCAACACTGCACGTGGCCATGTCAACTATGCCTCAGCCGAGGAGGCTCGTGAGGATCCTAACGTCGTCCTTGGTACGCTCCTTGTTAATTGCCATCCGGCATCTGTCCTTTTCGATACTAGAGCATCTCATTCATTCATATCTGAGAGCTATGCTTGATTTCATAACACAACATTCTGTGACATGCCCACTACCATGGAAATTCAAACCCCTGGCTCTAGATGGCAAACTTCTAGAGTAAGCCATGGGAATGAAATTCTTGTCGATAGACTTGTATTCCTTGCATCCTTAATAGCTCTCAAGTCCTCGGACATAAACATCATCATGGGTATGGACTGGATGTCAGCTCATTATGCTAAGATTGATTGTGCCACTAGAACCGTTCAACTTACTCACCCATCGGGCAAGACAGTCAATGTCTTAACTCGAGTGGCCAAGCGCCAGCTTTACTCCCTAAATGCCAACCCCTTCCAGACCTTGAGGATATTCTGGTACTCCGAGACTTTCCGGATGTCTTTCCAGAAGAACTGCCAGGTGTTCCACCTGACAAGGATGTCGAGTTCGTGATAGACCTTGTTCCAGGAACCGTTCCAATTTCTAGAAGACCCTATAAGATGGCACCCTTAGAACTAGCCGAGCTTAAGAACCAACTCGATGAGTCCTTGAAAAAGGGTTTCATCCGTCCTAGTTCCTCTCCTTGGGCTTGCCCCATCCTCTTCATCAAGAAGAGGGATGGAACGGATCGGATGGTTGTAGATAGACAGGCTTCGAAAAGCCTTCTTTCTTTCTAGTGTCTGTACTCAGACTATTTGCTTCCGCATGTGCTTGTATGCTTGTATGCTTGTATGACTTGAGTGTCGGGTCATGTGACCCCTACCTATATGAACATGTTATGTATGGCTCTCTGGAGCCTTTAAATAAAAGTACTTGAGTTGTAGAGTTTTGTTGTGATGCCATGTTGTATTTGCACATATCGAGCATATTGTGTGTATGATTGAAATGCCGTGTATGTGTGGGACCCGACAATCTAGTTGTTTGTCCTTGGCAGCCTCTCTTATGGGGAAATGTAGTCTAGTGCTCCTCGAGCCATAGTAGTCCGCTACAACTCGGTTCACCGGAGTCCTGCTAGCCCAGCACTACTGTTCAGGACACCTGACGGGCCGACATGTGTTTCACTTTGTTCCTATGTCTATCCCTTCGGGGAAATGTCACGCGGTGACTTCCGGAGTCCTGCCTAGCCTGCTACAGCCCGGGTTCCCCGGAGTCCTGTTAGCCAGTGCTACATCCCAGATTCACTCGCTGATGACCGACATGCTCGATGTGATTCATGTATGCTTGTCTCCATAGGTCTGTGCCACTTTGGGTTCACGACTAGCCATGTCGGCCCGGGTTCTCTGTCATATGGATGCTAGCGACACTATCATATACGTGAGCCAAAAGGCGCAAACGGTACCGGGCCATGGTAAGGCGACACCCGTGGGGATACCGTGCATGAGGCCGCAATGTGATATGAGGTGTTACCGGCTAGATCGATGTGACTTGGAATCGGGGTCCTGACAGCGTTTGCCTCACGATAGGGACTAGGTTGCATTCTTATGCAAGATCGCCATGTGATTGCCTATGCATCTCGACAGTTGCATCCACATGAGGAGAATTATCCTACACATGATCTAGAGCTTGCAGCCGTAGTCTATTCACTTAAGACCTGGCGACATTACCTTCTTGGTAAGTGTTGCGAGATTTACACCGATCACCAGAGTCTCAAGTATATCTTCACCCGACCAGATTTGAACCTTAGGCAAAGACGTTGGTTGGAGTTGATCTCAGATTATGACTTAGGGATTACCTACACCCTAGGCAAGGGAAATGTCATGGCTGATGCACTAAGTCGTAAGTCCTATTGCAACAATCTCATGTTGCAACAGGGCCAACCACTTCTCCATGAGGAATTCTGTAAGCTAAACCTTCACATCGCTCCTCACGGATTCCTTTCTACCTTGGTGGCGAAACCTACTCTTGTGGATCAGATCATCTCTGCTTAGAAGAAGGATACGAGAATTTCCCGGATCAATAGAAACATTAACAAGGGAGTTGGTGGTAGTTTCTCTATAGATGATCGTGGTTTTTTTTTCTTTGAGAGTCGCTTGGTGGTTCCCAAGAATCAACATCTTCGACAATTAATCCTTAAGGAGGTGCATGAATCTCCTCTCATGATTCATCCCGGTAGTACTAAGATGTATCAGGACCTACGCCAGAGGTTCTGGTGGACTAGGATGAAGAGATAAATTGCTCAGTTTATTGCTAACTGCGACGTTTGTCGTCGCGTTAAGGCAGAACATCAAAGGCCTGCTAGCACCCTTCAACCTTGACACTGTCAGGACCCCGATTCCAAGTCACATCGATCTAGCCAGTAACACCTCATATCACATTGCGGCCTCACGCACGGTATCCCCACGGGTGTCACCTTACCATGGCCCGGGACCGTTTGCGCCTTTTGGCTCACGTATATGATAGTGTCGGTAGCATCCATATGACAGAGAACCTGGGCCGACATGGCTAGTCGGGAACCCAAAGCGGCACAGACCTATGGAGACAGGCATACATGAATCACATCGAGCATGTCAGTCATCAGCGAGTGAATCTGGGATGTAGCACTGGGCTAACAGGTCTCCGGGGAACCCGGGCTATAGCAGGCTAGGCAGGACTCCAAAAGTCACCGCGTGACATTTCCCCGAAGGGACAGATATAGGAACGAAGTGAAACACATGCCGGCCAGTCAAGTGTCCTGAGCAGTAGTGCTGGGCTAGTAGGACTCCGGTGAACCGGGCTGTAGCAGACTACTATGGCTCGAGGAGCACTAGACTACATTTCCCCATAAGATAGGCTGCCAAGGATAAACAACTAGATTGTCGGATCCCACACATACCAAGCATTTCAATCATACACACAATATGCTCGATATGTGCAAATACAACATGGCATCACAACAAAACTCTACAACTCAAGTACTTTTATTTAAAGGCTCCAGAGACCCATACATAACATGTTCATACAGGTAGGGGTCACATGACCCGACACTCAAGTCATACAAGCATACAAGCACATGCAGAAGCAAATAGTTTGAGTACAGACACTAGAAAGAAAGAAGGCTTCTCGAAGCCTGTCTATCTACATAGGGCCCTCCATGGCCAGGATCACCACCTGGGTGGCAAGTCACTCATCGACATCGAGATCTACATAAAACCCGTCGGAGGGGGCGGTGTTGTCGTCTGAAAATAGTAATTAAGCAAACATGAGTACAAAGGTACTCAGCAAGTCTTACATCAGAACCTACTATACATGCTCATTCTCAAGAAGGTGGTGGAGTTATTGCAGCAAGCCAGCTTTGACTCTTGGCTAAGCTATCCTACGGGACACCACTAGTAAAATAGTTTTCGCACACGAGTCCACTAATCACCAACACAATACTCCACCGGATATCCTCCCTTGTCATCCTACGAGAGAGCCATCCTCGGTACTCACACTTATCTTGAGTCTTTTAGTAGTAACCATTAACTTGTCTATGAACTGTATAGGCAACCAAGTAGCCCTTTACCGCGAACGCGGCTATTCGAATAGTTTTATACCCTGCAGGGGTGTACTTCGTCACACATGTTTACACCACTTAGCGTCTGCACACGAAATGTGCTCGGCAGACTTCAAGCAAAAGCCGACGTGGGTGTAGACCACGACCTGACTAACCGCACAAGTCTCTAGTCCAGGTTTATCGCCTATTCAGGTTCCATCCGCAAGGAAATCCGGCCGGGGTGTCCTCAACGGCCCCAAACGATGTGTACAGGGTCCCGAGATGCCAAACGAGCGCCCGGCATACCCAGCCACAGTGTATCTACCGCGTCATAGCCCACCCCTAGGGTCAGCGCTACGCATGGCCGCCAACACATACCTACAAACACCAGAAACTAGTTGCAACTCCCGGACAGAGGACGAGAGGGGTCAATAAGTCGAGCGGGGTCATATTTTAGGGCCCAATGTGTGGTAGTAGCTGAATCTTAAATCACGCATACAGATCTCAGTATAGCAAGGTAGGAAACACATACATGGCTCAATCAACTCCTACACATGCTAGTGGGTTTCATCTAGTTACTGTGGCAATGACAGGTCATGCAGAGGATAAGGGTTCAACTACCGTAGCACATAGCAATTTGAAACATTGTTGTCTTAATGCAGTAAATGAGAGCAGAGGCGAGAACATGGGATTGTATCGATATGATCAATGGGGCTGCTTGCCTGATGGAGTGGTAGTAGGGTACTGCCCTTCAGTTGGATACTCGGAGATATCCTCGGAGGCACAACCTACCACGAAAGACACCATAGAGTATAATCAACACATGGAAATATGCAACAATATGATGCCTGCTATGACATGGAAAAATGATGTGTCCTGCCTAATGCAATGTGAAACAAGTTGAAAGGGTCCCATTTGAATCAAAGATTCAAGCGAAACCTTAAGCTCTTATGCATAATAAGTGTATTAGCTTGTTTCACCTAAACAGCAAGGTTAAAGTGTTTTGTCATGCATGAAACCATTACAGATGGATAGATTGAATTTTTCTGATCATTTTTCATATATAATTTGTTTGATTTGGAGCTATGGTTGATTTTCTATGATTTTTAGAAGTTTAGGCTATTTTTTGGAATTTCCTGAATTGGAGTGTTACAATATGATCCGGTGCTGAGAGTTAAGCGTGTGAACATGATTTGGTAAAGGTAGCGGTGAGAGGCCATGTAGGAGTACATGGTGGGTTGTCTCATTGGGACCGTCCTTAAGAACTGAGTTCTGTGTAAGTTGTCCAATGACTAGCTACTACCACACATTGGGCTCCGGGCGCTCCAAGCTCTCTCGACTTATTAACCGCCCTGATCTGTGTCCAGGAGTTGCAAATAGTTTCTGGTGTTTATAGGTAGTGCTATTTTTCTATCGAGTGGGACCCGGCTAGGTGGACTTGGGACAGACTAGGCACACGTGGCCCGGTGTACCGAGTGGCACCTGGATGGTGGGCTCGGGAACCCTGTACACATCGTTTGGGGCCTTGAGCGAAACCCCGGCCGGATCTCCTTGCGGATGGAACCCGAATAGGCGATAAACCTGGACTAGAGTCTTGTGTGGTTAGTTAGGTCGTGGCTGACACCCTCGCCAGGCTTCCGCTTGAAGGTCACTAGTAGTACCGCTTGGACTTCGACGAGTAGCTTGTTACCTCAGCTACGATCTTGTTCCCTTGGGAGGGAGTTGTAGATAGTCAGGCTTCTGAGCCTTTTTTCTTTTGTAGTTGTCTATACTCAGACATGTAATGTTTCCGTTGCTTGTATGCTCTGAATGATGGGTCATGTGACCCCTGTTTGTATTTAATGCTATGTGGATCTTCTGGGCCTTTATCTATTTGAGTTTGCGTTATGTTGTGATGCCATGTTGTACAGCACATACTTGCATGTTATGCGTACGTGTGATGTGTATTGCTATGTGTGGGATCCGACAATCTAGTTGTTTATCCTTGGCAGCCTCTCTTATGGGGAAATGTAGTCTAGTGCTTCCTTGAGCCATAGTAGTCCGCTACAGCCTGATTCACCGGAGTCCTACTAGCCCAGCACTACTGCTCAGGACACTTGACTGGCCGGCATGTGTTTCACTTCGTTCCTGTGTATGTCCCTTCGGGGAAATGTCACGCGGTGACATTCGGAGTCCTGCCTAGCCTGCTACAGCCCGAGTTCCCGGAGTCCTGTTAGCCCAGTGCTACAGCCCGGATTCACACGCTGCTGACCGACATGCTTGATGTGAATCATGTATGCATGTCCCCATAGGTCCGTGCCGCCCGAAGCCATGGCCGATACAGACGCCGCGGCCTTGCCGCCGTAGCCGCAACCACCGTCGTCCCCGTGTCACCCCACCGTGCCCACGAGCTCCGCATCATCTCCCTCGACCTCCTCGACGAGCCACGAGGCCTCAGACGCGCTGCAATGCCACCACCGTTGCCGCTCCCCTCGTCAGTCACCGGAGATCGTCGCCGACAATTCACCGCCTTCCAATCTTCCCCGAGCCCACTTCGATGCCCACTGCACTCGCCGTGAGCTTATCTCTCTTCTCCGCCTAGCCACATCGCTCGAGCTGCCCTCTAACCCCGTTGGCCATCACGGCTGAGAGCTCGGCTCCGCCGGCCATGTCGCCGCCGTGGCCATAGGCGCGTAAGCTCGATTCCGAGCACGTCACCACACTCACCACGTTCCCAGGAGCCTAACACACCACTCCCCGCGCCTCGCCGTGCCCCGTAGCTTCGGGTTCATCCTCGCCCGAACTCTGGCGACTGCCAAGGTCGTCGCCGGCATTGTTCCAGGCCTCCCCGAGCTCCACTTCCACCACCAAACGTTGGGGCTTGCTCCCAGCTACGCGTAGGACCAAACCGCAGTCGATTTGGTCGAATGTGGGCAAAACCCGAGCCCCTCCGTTGCATCTGTCATCGCCGGCGTCAAGCCGTCGGCGAGTTGACCATGTCTGACCCGTGTGGGCCCAAGTTGACTTCCCCCCAGAGCCTATGACAGGTGGGGCCGACCTGTTAATTAGGTTAGGATTAGTGCTAACTAATTTTAGTTAGTTTAAGTCACTGACATGCGGGCCTAGGCCCCACTGACAGTTAGTTAGTATTAACTAAACTCTGTTAGTTAGCTGAGACACTGACAGACCGAGTCCACCAGTCAGGTTTGACCTGTGCTGGCGCCTTTGACTTGCTGACGTCACAGTGATGCAGTGCTGACGCAATTATTCATTTTCTGGATTTATTTTTATATAGGAAATTCCAAAAATAGCCTAAACTTCTAAAAATCATAGAAAATCAACCATAGCTCCAAATCAAACAAATTATATATGAAAAATGATCAGAAAAAATAAATCTATCCATCTATAATGGTTTCATGCATGACAAAACACTTTAACCTTGCTGTTTAGGTGAAACAAGCTAATACACTTATTATGCATAAGAGCTTAAGCTTTCATTTGAATCTTTGATTCAAATGGGACCCTTTCAACTTGTTTCACATTGCATTAGGCATGACACATCATTTTGCCATGTCATAGCATGCATCATATTGTTGCATATTGCCATGTGTTGATTATACTCTGTGGTGTCTTTCGTGGTAGGTTCTGCCTTCGAGGATATCTCCGAGTATCCAACAGAAGGGCAGTACCCTACTACCACTCCATCAGGCAAGCAGCCCCGTTGATCATATCGATACAATCCCATGTTCTCGCCTCTGCTCTCATTTACTGCATTAAGACAACAACGTTTCAAACTGATGTGTGCTACGGTAGTTGAACCCTTATCCTCTGCATGACCTGTCATTACCATAGTAACTAGATGAAACCCACTAGCATGTGTAGGTGTTGATTGAGCCGTGTATGTGTTTCCTACCTTGCTATGCCTGCTATGCTTAGAGTTGTGTCAGGTCTGGTACATCTGGGTGATGGGCTAGAGTGAAATGATTATGTCGGTAATGTGAGGGATGTGTTGAACATGATTTGGTAAAGGTATCGATGAGAGGCCATGTAGGAGTACATGGTGGGTTGTTTCATTGAGGTCGTCCATAAGAACTGAGATCTATATGCGTGATTTAAGATTCAGCTACTACCACACACTGGGCCCTGAAATATGACCCCGCTCGACTTACTGACCCCTCTCATCCTCTGTCCAGGAGTTGCAACTAGTTTCTGGTGTTGGTGGTTATGTGTTGGCGACCGTGTGTAGCGCTGACCCTAGGGGTGGGCTATGACGCGGTAGATACACTGTGGCCAGGTATGCCGGGCGCCCGTTTGGCGTCTCGGGACCCTGTACACATCGTTTGGGGCCGTTGAGGACACCCCGGCCGGATTTCCTTGCGGATGGAACCTGAATAGGCGATAAACCTGGACTAGAGACTTGTGCGGTTAGTAAGGTCGTGGTCTACACCCACGTCGGCTTTCGCTTGAAGTCTACCGAGCACATGTCGTGTGCAGACGCTAAGTGGTGGAAACATGTGTGACGAAGTACACCCCTGCAGGGTATAAAACTATTCGAATAGCCGCGTCTTCTCTAAAGGACTACTTGGTTGCCTATATAGTTCATAGACAAGTTAATGGTTACTACTAAAAGACTCAAGATAAGTGTGAGTACCGAGGATGGCTCTCTCGTAGGATGACAAGGGAGGATCTCCGGTGGAGTATTGTGTTGGTGATTAGTGGACTCGTGTGCGAAAACTATTTTACTAGTGGTGTCCCATAGGATAGCTTGGCCAAGTGTCAAAGCTGGCTTGCTACAATAACTCCACCACCTTCTTGAGTATGAGCATGTATAGTAGGTTCTGATGTAAGACTTGCTGAGTACCTTTGTACTCATGTTTTCTTAATTACTGTTTTCAGACGACAACACCGCCCCCTCCGATGGGTTTTATATAGATCTCGACGTCGATGAGTGACTTGCCACCCAGGTGGTGATCCTGGCCATGGAGGGCCCTATGTAGATAGACAGGCTTCGAGAAGCCTTCTTTCTTTCTAGTGTCTGTACTCAGACTATTTCCTTTCGCATGTGCTTGTATGCTAGTATGACTTGAGTGTCGGGTCATGTGACCCCTACCTGTATGAAAATGTTATGTATGGCTCTCTGGAGCATTTAAATAAAAGTACTTGAGTTGTAGAGTTTTGTTGTGATGCCATGTTGTATTTGCACATATCGGGCATATTGTGTGTATGATTGAAATGCTTGGTATGTGTTGGATCCGACAATCTAGTTGTGTCGGCGTTCTGGGAATGGGGGTCCCCAGACTTGCCTGCCTGCGGCCCGCGGCGTGGCTCAAAAGGGGGCCCAGCGCGGCCCATCTTCATCAACACAGACCCAATACCCTCACGAGGGGCCAAGCCTCGCGGGGCGGATGACACGGGGCTTCCTCAGGCACGGCCTCATCAGGCTGGCTCGCGAGGAGGCGGAGAGATCAAGGCGGGGTACCTCACGAGGTGCCCGTGACGCAAGCCATGACGACCAAAGGCGCCAGGCGGGCGCCAGCCGCGCAGTGTCCTCCTTTCCTCTTTGGTGCAAAGGGAGCAAGCGCAGGCGAGAGCATCAAGCAAAGGCACCCGTTTCGGTGCAACGAGATCAAGACCAGTCTAACGGCAGGGAGGAAGTCATTGTGGAGCCTAAGCCAGCGTCACCACCAGAGCCTTTGGCAGGTGAGGACCAACTTTAGTCAGGATAAGTGTACCAGATGTTCCCCTTCAAAATGGCTAATTGTTGGCGCCCTTCCCGCTCAATATTTGGGAAGAGGCCCAGGGCCTTTGCCTATAAATAGGACTAGCCACCCACAGGGTATATTGGGAGATCGGAGATCGGAGATCGGATCGAAATCAGAGAGAGAATCAAGAAGAGAGAGAGAGAGAAGGGCGACTGAACTCCTCCTAGAAGTTCATCCCCCCAGCCAAGAACAGACCCTCGCGAGGCTGTTCTTCCTTGTATTGCTCATCATCATCAGCCCAAGAGGCAATCCACCACACAAAACACTGGAGTAGGGTATTACACCACAACGGTGGCCCGAACCAGTATAAACCCTGTGTCTCTTGTTCTGTGCTTTCCATAGCTTAGATCTTAGTGAGGCGGAGGGGTGCAGGTAGGTAGAAGGCGAAATCTCCGCGCGGACCCTAGTGTTCGAACCTTAAGGGTCTGCCGGAACCCAAAATCCGACAAGTTGTTTATCCTTGGCAACCTCTCTTATGGGGAAATGTAGTCTAGTGCTCCTCGAGCCATAGTAGTCCGCTACAGCTCGGTTCACCGGAGTCCTGCTAGCCCAGCACTACTGCTCAGGACACTTGACTGGCCGGACATTTCCCCGAAGGGACAGACACAGGAACGAAGTGAAACACATGCCGGCCAGTCAAGTGTCCTGAGCAGTAGTGCTGGGCTAGCAGGACTCCGGTGAACCGGGCTGTAGCGGACTACTATGGCTCATGGAAGCACTAGACTACATTTCCCCATAAGAGGGGCTGCCAAGGATAAACAAACTATATTGTCGGATCCCACACATACCAAGCATTTCAATCATACACACAATATGCTCGATATGTGTAAATACAACATGGCATCACAACATAACTCTACAACTCAAGTATTTATTCATTAGGCTCCGAGGAGCGAGATATTACAAACATGGGTCTCATGACCCAACAGTCATAGCATACAAGTCAAGCACATGCGGAAGCTTAACATGTCTGAGTACAGACATCTACAAATGAAAAGGCTAAGAAGCCTGACTATCTACCAGATCCTGCCGAGGGCACAAGATCATAGCTGCGGTATCAAGCTAAACGTCGAAGTCCATGCGGAACTACTAGCGAGACTGAAGTCTCTCTGCAAAACACAAATTAAGCAAACGTGAGTACAAAGGTACTCAGGAAGACTTACATCAGAACCTACTATACATGCTCATTCTCAAGAAGGTGGTGGAGTTATTGCAGCAAGCCAGCTTTGACTCTTGGCTAAGCTATCCTATGGGACAACACTAGTAAAATATTTTTCGCACACGAGTCGACTAATCACCAACACAATACTCCACCGGAGATCCTCCCTTGTCATCCTACGAGAGAGCCATCCTCGGTACTCACACTTATATTGAGTCTTTTAGTAGTAACCATTAACTTGTCTATGAACTGTATAGGAAACCAAGTAGTCCTTTACCGCAGACGCGGCTATTCGAATAGTTTTATACCGTGCAGGGGTGTACTTCGTCACACATGTTTCCACCCCTTAGCGTCTGCACACGACATGTGCTCGGCATATTTCAAGCGAAAGCCGACGTGGGTGTAGACCATGACCTGACTAACCGCACAAGTCTCTAGTCCAGGTTTATCGCCTATTCAGGTTCCATCCGCAAGGAAATCTGGCCGGGGTGTCCTCAACGGCCCCAAACGATGTGTACAGGGTCCTGAGACGCCAAACGGGCGCCCGGCATACCCGGCCATAGTGTATCTACCACGTCATAGCCCACCCCTAGGGTCAGCGCTACGCACGGCCGCCAACACATAACCTACAAACACCAGAAACTAGTTGCAACTCCTGGACAGAGGACGAGAGGGGTCAGTAAGTCGAGCGAGGTCATATTTCAGGGCCCAATGTGTGGTAGTAGCTGAATCTTAAATCACGCATACAGATCTCAGTTCTTATGGACGGCCTAAATGAAACAACCAACCATGTACTCCTACATGTCCTCTCATCGATACCTTTACCAAATCATGTTCAACACATCCCTCACATTACTGACATAATCATTTCACTCTAGCCCATCACCCAGATGAACCAGACCTGACACAAGACTAAGCATAGCAGGCATAGCAAGGTAGGAAACACATACATGGCTCAATCAACTCCTACACATGCTAGTGGGTTTCATCTAGTTACTGTAGCAATGACAGGTCATGCAGAGGATAAGGGTTCAACTACCGTAGCACACAGCAGTTTGAAACGTTGTTGTCTTAATGCATTAAATGAGAGTAGAGACGAGAACATGGGATTGTATCAATATGATCAATGGGGCTGCTTGCCTGATGGAGTGGTAGTAGGGTACTGCCCTTCAGTTGGATACTCGGAGATATCCTCGGAGGCAGAACCTACCACGAAAGACACCACAGAGTATAATCAACACATGGCAATATGCAACAATATGATGCATGCTATGACATGGCTAAATTATGTGTCCTGCCTAATGCAATGTGAAACAAGTTGAAAGGGTCCCATTTGAACAAAGATTCAAATGAAAGCTTAAGCTCTTATGCATAATAAGTGTATTAGCTTGTTTCACCTAAATAGCAAGGTTAAAGTGTTTTGCCATGCATGAAACCATTACAGATGGATAGATTGAATTTTTCTGATCATTTTTCATATATAATTTGTTTGATTTGGAGCTATGGTTGATTTTCTATGATTTTTAGAAGTTTAGGCTATTTTCTGGAATTTCCTATAGAAAAATAAATCCAGAAAATGAATAATTGCATCAGCACTGCGTCACTGTGACGTCAGCGAGTCAAAGGCGCCAGCCCAGGTTAAACCTGACAGGTGGGCCCGGTCTGTTAGTGTCTCAGCTAACTAACAGAGTTTAGTTAATACTAACTAACTGTCAGTGGGGCCTGGGCCCGCATGTCAGTGACTTAAACTAACTAAAATTAGTTAGCACTAATCCTAACCTAATTAACAGGTCGGCCCCACCTGTCATAGGCTCAGGGGGGAAGTCAACTTGGGCCCACACGGGTCAGACGTGGTCAACTCACCGGCGGCTTGACGCCGGCGACGACAGATGCGGCGGAGGGCTCGGGTTTTGCCCACAGTCGACCAAATCGACTGCGGTTTGGTCCTACGCGTAGCTGGGAGCAAGCCGTAGCGTTTGGTGGCCGGGAACGGCGCCAGCAACGACCTTGGCGGTCGCCGGAGTTCGGGCGAGGATGAACCCGAAGCTACGGGGCATGGCGAGGCGCGGGGAGTGGTGCGTTAGGCTCCTGGGAACATGGTGAGTGTGGTGACGCGGAATCGATCTTACATGCCTGTGGCCACGGCAGCGACATGGCCGGCGGAGCCGAGCTCTCGGCCGTGATGGCCAACGGGGTTAGAGGGTAGCTCGAGCGACGTGGCTAGGGGGAGAAGAGAGAGAAGCTCACGACGAGTGCAGCGGGCGTCGAAGCGGGCTCGAGGAAGCTTGGGAGGCGGCGAATCGTCGGCGACGATCTCCGGTGACCGACGAGGGGAACGACAGCGGTGGCGGCGTTGCAGCACGTCCGAGGCTTCGTGGCTCGTCGAGGAGGTCGAGGGAGATGTTGCGGAGCTCGTGGGCACGGTGGGGTGACACGGGGACGACGGTGGCTGCGGCTACGACGGCAAGATGGCGGCGGCTGCGTCGGCCATGGCTTCGGGGGAGCGAGGGAGAGAGGCAGGGGGCGAATGAGATGTCCACGAGGTCGGGGCGGCGACGTGGAGCTCACCCAGGTGTCCTGGCCTCGCGGGCGGCAAGCAGCTGACGCCGTGGCGAGCTCGTGCTCGACGGCGTCACCTCTGTGCCTGCCTGGCAAGGGAGAAGTAGCTGGCTGGCATGGGCCAGCACAGTGCTGGGCCGGCCAGGTGGGCTGCCAGGTGGGCTGCGGCCAGGTAAGTTTCCTGCTCCTCTTTTATTTCTGTTTTTCTATTTTTCTGTAAGTTTGTGGCTTTATTAAAAATACTTAGGCACTTACAAAATCCTGAAAATAATCATAGGCTCTGTTTAGATTATTTCCAACAGCCCACACTTATTTCCAGAATTATTTGAGCATTTGAAATATTTTATAGCATTTAAATGCCCAAATTCAAGTACTTATGATTTAATTCAAAGAATCCAGAATGTCCTAGGACAGAGTGCACCATTTTTTCCAGGGGTTTAAGCCCAATCCAGAAATGATGAACATTTTGTGAAGGGCATTTTGGGTTCATTGAAAAAATTTTGTAAACCCTAGTTGTTTCCAGGGGGTGCTGGGGGTTCTGTCATCCCCATTTCAAGTTTCTGTAAAAGTAGACATGATGCATCACTCTAATGAATGAACTAGCTAGGGTGTGACAACTCACCCCCACTCAAAAGAATCTCGTCCCGAGATTTAGGATCCTCCGGGAAGAAGGTGGGGTACTTGAGTCGAAGACGATCCTCCCTTTCCCAAGTAGCTTCTTTCTCGGAATGGTGTGACCATTGAACCTTGAGAAACTTGATGTTATGGCGTCGAGTGGTACGCTCGGCTTGATCAAGGATACGAACGGGATATTCCCGATATGAGAGGTTATCTTGTAGATCAAGCGTTTCGTGGTCCACTCCACGGATAGGATCCGTGAAGCAACGCCCGAGTTGAGAAACGTGGAAGACATCGTGAATTCTGGAAAGATGCGGAGGTAGTTCCAATTGGTAGGCAACTTCTCCTCGTTTGGCAAGAATGCGAAAGGGTCCAATGTAGCGAGGAGCCAATTTTCCTTTGATACCAAAGCGATGGGTTCCCTTTAACTGAGTAACCCGAAGGTAAGCCTTCTCGCCGACTTCGTAAGACATGAGCTTATGTTTACGATCATATTGGCTCTTTTGATGAGATTGGCTGTTTTCAATTTCTCATGAATAACGCGAACCTGCTCTTCTGCTTCCTGAATCATATCCGGGCCAAAGAGTTGTCTTTCCCCGGTATCTGACCAATTAAGAGGCGTTCGACATTTCCGTCCGTAGAGAACTTCAAAAGGAGCTTTGCCCAAGCTAGCTTGATAACTATTGTTATAAGCAAACTCCGCGAATGGAAGGCATTTCTCCCAACCCATTCCGAATGAGATGACAGAAGCTCGGAGCATATCTTCCAGAATTTGATTGACTCGCTCTACTTGACCACTTGATTGAGGGTGGAAGGCGGTGCTAAAAGAGAGACGAGTTCCCATAGAATTTTGGAAACTTTCCCAAAATCAAGAGGTGAAGAGACTACCACGGTCTGAGTTAATTTCCAATGGGACACCATGAAGAGACACTATTCGGGAGATGTATAGGTCATCTAGGTGGCTAGCGGTGATACTCTCATGAACAGGTAGGAAATGGGCTACTTTGGAAAGACGGTC
Source organism: Triticum urartu (assembly GCF_003073215.2). NCBI lineage: Eukaryota > Viridiplantae > Streptophyta > Magnoliopsida > Poales > Poaceae > Triticum > Triticum urartu. The sequence goes on from NC_053024.1 coordinate 404,470,565, forward strand.
GATCACGACGAAGATAGCTTTATTCCCTCTCTTGGTCTTGGGAAACCCAGTAATGAAATCCATACTGATTTTATCCCATTTCCACTCAGGAATAGCCAAAGGTTGAAGGGTGCCAGCAGGCCGTTGGTGCTCTGCTTTAACATGACGACAGACGTCGCAACTAGCAATGATTTGAGCAATTTCTCTCTTCATCCTAGTCCACCAAAACCTCTAGCGTAGGTCTTGATACATTTTAGTACTACCGGGATGAATGGTGAGAGGGGATTCATGAGCTTCCTTAAGAATCAACTAGCATAGATGTTGTTTCTTGGGAACCACCAAGCGGTTCTCGAAGAAGACAACACCTCGCTCATCCATGGAAAAACATCTAGCAACTCCGCTAGCAATGTTTTCCTTAATCCGGGATATGCCCTTATCACACTTCTGGGCAGCTATGATTTGATCCGTAACGTTAGGCTTCGCCACCAGGGTGGATAGGAATCCTCGAGGAACAATGTGAAGATTAAGCTTACGAAATTCCTCATGGAGAAGTGGTTGACTTTGTTGTAACATCAGGTTGTTACAATAGGATTTACGACTTAGCGCATCAGCCATGACATTGGCCTTGCCCGGGGTGTAAGTTATTTCTAAGTCGTAATCGGAGATCAGCTCGATCCAACGTCGTTGGCTGAGATTAAAATCCGGTTGGGTGAAGATATATTTCAAACTTTGGTGATCGGTGAAGATCTCGCAACGATTACCGAGAAGGTAATGTTGCCAAGTTTTGAGTGCATGGAGTACAGCTGCAAGCTCTAGATCATGTGTGGGATAGTTTTCCTCGTGTGGGTGTAATTGCCGTGAGTCATAGGCAATTACCTGACGATCTTGCATGAGTATGCAACCTAGTCCTTGTCGTGAGGCGTCGCAATAGATAATAAAGTCCTTGGAGAAATCTGGTGGTACCAGTACGGGAGCAGATGTCAGGCGTCTTTTCAGTTCCTGAAAGCTGAACTCGCACTGTGGGGTCCACTCAAACTTTTTATCTTTCTTGAGGAGTTCAGTTAGAGGTTTAGCAACCTTGGAGAAATTCTCGACGAAGCGGCGGCAATAGCTCGCTAAGCCAGGGAAGCTCCGAACTTGCTTGACCGTCTCAGGTGGAGTCCAATCAAGGACGGCTTGAACTCGCTCGGGATTGACAGCAATACCCTTACCAGAGATCACATGTCCTAGATAGGTCACTTCTAGCAACCAAAATTCACACTTGGAGAATTTGGCATAAAGGCGATGCTCTCGAAGTTTCGTCAATACCAGCCTTAGATGTTCGGCATGTTCCTCTTCATTCTTAGAGTAGATGAGTATATCATCGAGGTATACTATGACGAATTTATCCAAATACTCCATGAAGACCGAGTTCATTAACTGAGAGAAGGTGGCTGGGGCATTGGTTTAACCGAAGGACATGACGGTGTACTCGTATTGGCCATAACGAGTAACAAATGCCGTTTTGGGAATGTCCCCATTTCTGATTTTGATTTGATGGTAGCCCAACCTCAAATCCATCTTGGAAAAGACCGAGGATCCGTGAGCTGTTCATACATATCGTTGATTCTGGGAAGCTGATCATACAGATCATTGATTCTGGGAAGCGGATACCGATTCCAAGTCACATCGATCTTGCCGGTAACACCTCATATCACTTTGCGGCCTCACGCATGGTATTCCCACGAGTGTCGCCTTACCATGGCCCGTGACCATTTGTGCCTTTTGGCTCATGTATATGATAGTGTCGCTAGCATCCATATAACAGAGAACCCGAGCCGACATGGCTAGTCGTGAACCCAAAGCGGCACCAACCTATGGGGACAGGCATACATGAATCACATCGAGCATGTCGGTCAGCAGCGTGTGAATCTGGGCTGTAGAACTGGGCTAACAAGACTCCGGGAACCCAGGCTGTAGCAGGATAGGCAGGACTCCGGATGTCACCGCGTGACATTTGCTCGAAGGGACAGACACAGGAACAAAGTGAAACACATGCCGGCCAGTCAAGTGTCCTGAGCAGTAGTGCTGGGCTAGCAGGACTCCGGTGAACCGGGCTGTAGCGGACTACTATGGCTCATGGAAGCACTAGACTACATTTCCCCATAAGAGAGGCTACCAAGGATAAACAACTAGTTTGTCGGATCCCACACATACCAAGCATTTCAATCATACACACAATATGCTCGATATGTGTAAATACAACATGGCATCACAACATAACTCTATGACTCGAGTATTTATTCATTAGGCTCTGAGGAGCGAGATATTACAAACATGGGTCTCATGACCCAACAATCATAGCATACAAATCAAAGCACATGCGGAAGCTTAACATGTCTGAGTACAGACATATACAAATGAAAAAGGCTAAGAAACCTGACAATCTACCAGATCCTGCCCAGGGCACACGATCGTAGCTGAGGTAGCAAGCTAAACGTTGACGCCCACACGGAACTACTAGCGAGACTGACGTCTCTCTGCAAAACATAAATTAAGCAAACGTGAGTATAAATGTACCCATCAAGACTTACATCAGAACTATCTACATATGCATCGGTATCAATAAAGAGTGTGGTGGAGTTTAACTGTAGCAAGCCAGCTTTGACTCAGTGGCTAACCTGAACTACGACTGCAAGCAAATCTTTTGAGGTGGCGCACACGAGTCCACATATTCACCATATCAATACACCACTATGGATCTACTCCCGTCTCCCTACGAGAACGCCATCCATAGCACTCACGCTTATCTTGTGAGTTTTAGAGTATCCACTTCAAGTTATCTATGAACTGTATAGGTAACCAAGTAGTCCTTTACCGCAGACGAGGCTATTCGAATAGATGACGTTAACCCTGCAGGGGTGTACTTCTTCATACACGCTCTCACCACTTACCGTCGTTTACACGACATGTACTCGGCAACCTTCAAGTGGAAGCCCAACGAGGGTGTCGGCCACGGCCTACCTAACACTCAAGTCTCTAGTCCAGGTTTATCGCCTATCCAGGTTCCATCCGCAGGGTGTCCGGCCGAGGTTTCCACATACGGCGCCGAACGATGTGTACAGGGTTCCGAGACACCAAACGGGCGCCCGGTATACCCGGCCACGGTGTATCTACCGCATCATAGCCCACCCCTGGGGTCAACGCTACGCACGGCCGCCAACAGAAACTAATTGCAACTCCTGGACAGAGGACTAGGGTGGTTAAGAAGCCGAGAGGGTCAATTAAGGATCCCAATGCATGGTAGTAACTAATTCTTAAATCACACATACAGATCTCGGGGCTTAAGGACGGTTCCAATGAAACAACCCACCATGTACTCCTACATGGCCTCTCATCGATACCTTTACCAAATCGTGTTCAACACACTTAGCTCACACACAGTAGGACATGTTCACAACTTTCCAATTCATCCCCGATGAATCAGACCTGACACAACTCTAAGCAATAGCAGGCATGACAAACAAGCATGAATGAGTAGGCATATGAGGGCTCAAACAACTCCTACTCATGCTAGTGGGTTTCATCTATTTACTGTGGCAATGACAGGTCATGCAAAGGAAAGGGGTTCAACTACCGCAGCATGTAACAGTTGAAACGGTGTTGTCCTAATGCGGTAAAAGAGAGCAGGAGCAAGAGAGGGGGATTGTATCGGAATTAACAAGGGGTTTTTGCTTGCGTGGCACTTCTGAAGATAGTATAGTTCTTCATCGGTGTCATCGAACTCATCGTCAGGATACGTCTATCGAGAGGGGACAACCACCGGCAACGGAGAGGAAACATAATCAATGCAAAGCACAATATGATGCATGATCATGACATGGCAATATGAGTGTGTTGGGCTAATGCAACTACAACCAGAAGGTTTTGAGCTTATTTTAACCCAAGATTCAAATACAAACTCAAGTTATGGGTTCATATAAGTGCATTAACATGTTTGACCTAAACAGCAAGGTTTAGTTGCTCTAACATGCATGAAACCAGTACAGATGGATAGATTGGATTTTTCTGATCATTTTTTATATATAAATTATTTCCATTGGAGTTATAGATTATTTTCTATGATTTTTTTGAAGTTTTAACTATTTTCTGGAATTCCTGAATTATTTTTAATCCAGAAAATCATTTCTGCGTTAGCATGACAACGACGTGACGTCACCAGGTCAACCGTGGCTGAGCAGGGTCAAACCTGACTGTGGGCCCCGCTTGTCCGTGTAACAGCGTGAGCAGCAGAGGCCGACCAGTGGGGCCAGGTCAATGCTGACGTGGCAAGGTCAAACCGATAGGTGGGGTCACGGGCATTAGCTTAAATTAAATAGGGAATAACCCTGTGGTTAATTATGAGGTGGGGCCCGACTGTCTGTGACTCTTGGGTTTGATTAAGAGGTGGTTAACGCCTAATTAACCTGGCCACGTCAGCACGGCTGGGTTTAGTCCTTCGACGACCATCCAGCGCGGCGGAGGCACGCCGGAAACGCGCTACGGGCGTCGGCTGCACGTGCCGAGGGCACTAGGTTGTAGCCCTTGCTCGCCCGCATCCAGGGGAGCAGGTGGGAGGTCATGGGGTGATCGGAGCTCACAGGAAACAACCTCACGGCGGCGGCCGGAGTTCGGTTGCGTGCGGGATCGTGTTGTGGTGCACGGGGAGGACGGCGGTGGGGTGATATGTGCTACGGGGAGCGTGCTGAGCACGATGGAGTGCTCGGACATGAGCTCCAGTGACTAGCTCGACGGCGGCAAAACGGCTGGCGGCGGAAAAGCTTCGGCCATGGCGGCATGCTAGCTAGGGGACGAGCGGGACTATGGGACTAGGGGAGAACCGAAGGGGAGCTCACAGGGAGGTCGACCAGCAGATCAGTGGGCTCGGGGATGCGTCAGAGATGGCGAATCGACGCCGGTGATCTTCAGATGCCGATGAGGAAGACGAGCTCGGGGGCGTCACTGTAGGCCGTCCGGGGTGGTATTATTTGGCTTGAAGAAGCGAGGCGTCCTGGCGGAGCGATTTGGGATTGCGACAGGGCGTGGGGAGTGCGGTGGCCGCGGTGGTGGCGAGCGGCGGCGACGGCTGCGTTCGGGCATGAGAGGGAGAGAGAGCAGTGGAGGGGGAAGAGCTCGAGAGAGAGTGAGAGGCGGTCGGGGAGGCTGCGTGGTGTGCACGGGGGCATCCAGGGCGTCGGCGGCTAGCAGGAGCTGGCGAGGCGCGTGCCGCCGCGCGGCGACCACGCGTGCTGCGTCCTCCTGGCAAGAGGAGAACGATGACCAGCCACTGGGCCAGTCGGGCCAGTTGGGCTGTCACCGTGCTGGGCCGGTTGGGGCGCTAGGTGGGCTGCGTAAGTGCCAGGTAGGTTTATGATTCCCTGTTTCCCTTTTTGTTTTGTTTCTTTTTATTTATTTATTTGCCACTGATTCCAAATTCAAAACAATTTCAAACCAGTGCCAAACTTTCTGTAAATATTTATGTGGCTTAGATAGGATTTTACAAAGGCACACAAATATTTCAGAGGCAATTGAGGATACATTCCATATACTAGGAATATAAATTCAAATTCAAATACAATAGTGGTTTAAATTCAGTGCCCAAAATATTCCTCAAAAAGGTTCACTATTTTTGGTTTGGTCTCAAAGCCATGCCAAAAATTATCAAACATTTATGAAGGCATTTTGGAAACAATGAATGCAATTTAAAGGGTTCTTGCCCTTCTTTTAAAATGATTTCTGAGGCTCTCACTTTCCTCATTTCAACTTTCAAAATTTAGACATGATGCACACATGAAGCTAGCTTAGAGCAAAACCAGAAGCTAGGGATGTGACAAGTCACCCCCACTAAACAAGAATCTCGTCCCGAGATTCAAGACGTGAGGTAAGAAGACAAAGGGACACAAGCTAACACAATCTTCACGATCTAGATGTCTTTCTTGAGGGTGTTGATTCATTGCATCACCTTGATCTCGACGTCTTGCTTTGAAAACTACATCCAACATGACAACGAGAAGAAAGGGAGGATTTTAGAAGAATCGATCTTCTTGAGGTTCGAGCAACCTAGGATCATCTTGATGATCACAAGATCAACTCACGGGATGAGACATAGAAACATCTCTGGAGCTGAGAGGCAAAACTTGCATCAGGAGCGACAGAAGAAACAATTTGACGAGGGTTTCAAAGTAGTGAGGGAAATTGCCATGATTCCAAAATGGGGCACCTCGGGGAAGGTGACTCGAAGAACTATTCCCTTAAGTGGCAAAAAGAATTACTTTTGATCCATAGATCATTGAAACTCTTTATACCAGCCTAAGGAAATCACAATCGATCGTTTGGCGTAGTTCAAAGGAATGGCATATCCGGATTCGAATGGATGATGTGGACTACCTTGTTGAAGACAACGCAAGGGATGATTTTGCTTGCGCGTGCTCTCAAGAACTTGAGCATTACCATACTCATCAAGGTCTTACCAACATCCGTGTCGGGGATCCTGGCAACACATCATACTACCATGATGAATAGTGATGGACAATGCAAATGTAAAGGAAGACAACACTTTCTCAGGTTTCACCTTAGCGAGGCCAAGGAAACGAAATCCAGATGATCGACCGAGAGACATTTAGCACTCCGCTTCTAATGTTATCCTTGATGTGCTAGCGTAACCCATTTATGGATATGGTTTGGTATCTAGGACACCAAGTAAAAGGTCGGACTTCGGGAGCGCAAGAATCCATAAGGAATAACTACGGAAGTAAATCCTACGGAATCCTTATGGCCAACTTTCTCAATCAAGATACTATGATAATAGGTCTTCCGGCAGGGTGTGTTGGCCATGACATCCACTTTACCGGGTTACAGAGACCAATATTATAGTTCTTGGGAAACATTCCAACCATCATATCTGCCCGAGATTCAGATCTGGTTGGTAACATAACAGTTCAGACAACATGTCTCAAAAGGAAAGGTTGCAACACAAATCGACGAGATGATGTTGCGAGATTCTCGGGAAATGAACTACAATAGAAAGCTCCAAAACATGAGCCGGTTCTGCTACATACATGTGAACACGTTGTCTTAGACAAGCATGACCACATGATAGTCTTATAATAAAACATTACCGAGTTCTGGTTGGGAACCATCATCGCGGATAACGAAATCTTGTGCATTACCATGGATTAGCACTTAACTCCTTTTCCTAAAAAAATCAGTCAGTGGATTGGTGTGTTAGGGACACATGTAGAATGAAGGTTGCAAGTCTCCAAACCATAGAATACTTTGCACGTATGCATGACCGATTTGGGATGATTCCAGAGGAAGCAACATTGACTTTCTCGAATCCACGGCGGCAACTTGCATCAGATGCACATGAATTAGAGGAAGTCACTACTTTCATCCAAACATATGCTTCATGAACGAAACACGAAGAAATGCTTACACAAGTTTCCAACACTAAGTTGATGTTCAACATGAGTCATGGGGGAGAAAAAATGCTGCTGATGGGTTCAACAACAACTCATCGGAATTTCCATATCACTGGACTTCCACCATCATGTGAACACGGTGATAGCATTGGTCAGACCAAAGATGTAATGGTGTATGCTCGAGGGATCAACCACAAGTAAGAAAACATTACGAACATCGTTGGTTCTGATTTGACTTGACGATAACCCATGCTCAAATCAAAGTTTTGATACGACAAATAGGTCCAACAACTGATCACAGGGACCAATCGATGAAGATATCATCTATCTTCAACACACGCAAATATATCCCTTGAGACGAACTAAGCTGGCAAGCTTTTATCTTCCAACTCTCCAAGTTATTGTTTAGCTTAACCAACTAGCTCAGGGGGTAACCGACACAGATTCTTGGAGAATGGCTGGTTTGCAAGAAACCAACTTGATCATGAACTCCACATAGCGGTCAGGTGACAACCTGGTAATACTTCTGAGAAGATATTCGGAAAATCACGAACCACCGACATGATACTAAGCTTGAGATCAATCTTGCTTTTCAGGGCAAGACGATATGATCAAAAGAGCAAGGGTTTGGCAAAATCCTAACCCGTTGATCGAAGAGTGCACCAGGAAATAAGGAGTAGGTAGCACGATCAACCTTAGGGTAATGATTCAATAATCAGCACACTAAGAATGATATTAATGTGCATTAACTACCAAGCAAAGGGTTGCTAGGAGTATTGATTTCAGACATCACGATTCACTTGTCGGTATTCCGGTTGCGACAACACGACACCGAGGAATGAATAATGATGGTGAGAAGTATCACTACGTCAAGAATTCATAAGGTAAGGTGCAATTCTCATGACATTCCTAACATAAAGTGGATAATACTACAGGGTAGAACAGACCAATAGCTTGATTGCATTTGATCTGCGAAATACAACTGCTTTGACCCAATCCTAGAAATGGATGAGGTACTGGAGTTTGTTTCTCCTAGTCATTCTGAACTAGAATGGTTTGACGGACCACAAGAATGATAGGCACCGATGAACGAATGCTCACATACTCTTGACTATCAATTGATAGATGAAGGTCGGAATATAACTGAAGGGGGACAACTCAAAGGAACATATAACTTTCTGAGTTGTGGATGCATAGATTAGTATGTCGAACGAGTTCAACATATTTCTTCCGGATAACCCATGCAGAAAGGTAGAACTGGCGGAATCACAATTATGAATGGAGAACTCCTCATGAGTACTCTAATGGAGATCTTTTGGTTCAAAGAACTTCTGCCTTAATGGTTCATGGTATTTGGAAGAAGGAAATACCACGGACCTCGAGGACTATCGCAAGGTTACTAATATCACTATCAACATGAAGTAAGTAGGGTGAATCTCGGGTTCAGAAACCCAGGAGTAGAATACCTACTACTAAGTAGCATCACGGGATGCTTTCGAGAATGATGGCCAGAATCATCACACTTGGGACACAAAGCATTGCTAGATTACTGGGTGGTTCTCTAGGACTGTCGGTGTCAAAACCGGTGGATCTCGGGTAGGGGGTCCCGAACTATGCGTCTATGTCGGATGGTAACAGGAGGCAGGGGACACGATGTTTTACCCAGGTTCGGGCCCTCTTGATGGAGGTAAAACCCTACGTCCTGCTTGATTAATATTGATGATATGGGTAGTACAAGAGTAGATCTACCATGAGATCAGAGAGGCTAAACCCTAGAAGCTAGCCTATGGTATGATTGTTGTTCGTCCTACGGACTAAAACTCTCCGGTTTATAGACACCGGAGAGGGCTAGGGTTACACAGAGCCGGTTACAATGGTAGGAGATCTACATATCCGTATCGCCAAGCTTGCCTTCCGGACACGGGACGAAGTCTTCAATCTTGTATCTTCATAGTCCAGGAGTCCGGCCGAAGGTATAGTCCGGCCATCCGGACACCCCTAATCCAAGACTCCCTCAGTAGCCCCTGAACCAGGCTTCAATGACGACGAGTCCGGCACGCAGATTGTCTTCGGCATTGTAAGGCGGGTTCCTCCTCCAAGTACTTCATAGAAGATTTTGAACACAAAGGTAGTGTCCGGCTCTGGAAAATAAGTTTCCACATATTGCCATAGAGAGAATAATATTTACACAAATCTAATCTGCTGATGTATTCCGTAGCGTGACATCACACCACGGCCAAGTCTTTATTCGAATCGTTTTACTGTCCCACCTCAGCGCGTTTAGCGAGGCGGTTTCCTTGGCACGTCTTGTTAAAGCAGAGATCGTGTCCCCTTATTCCGGGATTCTCATCAATACGGGTGTGGGTAACCCAACCGTGCCATTGACTATGGCGCTTGGGAGATCAGCGAGTTTTACCAGGCTGGTGGGGGCGCATTGTCGCGTCCGCCAATATAAGGGGGATAAGGATCCACCTTTTCATCCACGCCTTCTTCCTCCTTTGCCTATCCATTTCCGCGCACTCGAGCTCCAGCGCCCAAGTCCGCACACCGCACCTCAACCTTCTCCAGCCATGTCCGGAGCGGGAGGCAAGTGGATGGTCTCCTCCGTCATGGAGGGACACATCAAAAGACTGAGGAAGGCCGGATACTTGTCTAACGACATTGCGCACCGGCTTCCCGAAGAGGGGCAGCTCATCCCCACCCCTAGGCCCCATGAGAGGGTGGTGTTCCTCCCCCATTTCCTCCGCGGACTAGGCTTCCCTCTCCACCCATTTGTCCGGGGGCTCATGTTCTACTATGGCCTGGATTTCCATGATCTGGCCCCAAATTTTTTCCTCAACATCTCGGCGTTTATCGTCGTGTCCGAGGCTTTCTTCCGCATCCGCCCCCATTTGGGCCTATGGCTCAAGACTTTCAATGTCAAGCCGAAGGTGGTGCGCGGCACCCAAGCGGAATGCGGAGGCGCCATGGTGGGCAAGATGCCCAACGTCCTATGGTTCGAGGGCTCCTTCGTGGAGTCCCTAAAGGGGTGTTAGTCGGGGTGGTTTTACATCACCGAGCCGCGCGACCCTGAATGGGTCGCAGCCCCCGAGTTCCGATCCAGACACCCTACACGGCTCACCTCCTGGAAAGAGAAGGGCCTGTCGTGGGGTAAAAAAGGAGAGCTGACCGAACTCCAAACATGCGTCCAAACCCTGGTGGACAAGAATCTCAAACTTGTCAACGTAGTCCATTTTATGCTCATCCGTCGGATCCTCCCGTGTCAACAACGGGCTTTCAACCTGTGGGAGTTCGACCCAGCGCGCCACCGAACTCTGAGCAGGCTCTTAGACACGACGTACGAAGATGCCTGGAAGGTGCTTTTCAAGGGCGCCGAGGCCCCCGCATCCACTACCGAGGATCGCGGATTCAGCACGCAGCGTCACGCTTGTGCGGCAAGCTATTTTCACCTTTTACAGGGTATTAGTTTTTCATAGTTTGACTCCATGCGGGATCTAAGTACCCTTACCTTTGACAGGATTGGCAGGAGACGTCCGGATAGATCAACTGTCCGGCTCCTTTGCCCGAAGGCCCAGCGGACGCCCGCTTGGCGAAGCTGCTGGTTCTGGCACCTTACGTGGTGCCGGAGAAGAAGGCCAAGAAGAAGGCCACACGGACTCGAAAGAGTGCCTGGTGCCAGGAGGTGTCGGATTCACCATCCGACGACTCCAAGGCGCACTCCTCCCATGAAGACGAGGAGGAGTAAGAAGAGACCTCTCCCCCCCCCAAGCGGGGGGAGGGAAGAAAAGGAAGGCCGCCCCAACCGGGGAGGCCGAAGGGTCCAAGAGGGGGAAGACCCCTCCTCCGGACTACTCCACCAACGCCGACAACGGCGAAGAGGAGTGGCCGCACAGGGCCAAGCCCCTGGCGAAATCGTATGTATCCGGATACCAGAGTGATTCATAGTATTCCCACATTACACAGCTTTTCCTTACGTCGAACATGATTGTGCAGTCCGCCCAAGGCCGGGCTCGACGAGTCGTCGAGCGGCTCCCTGGACTCGTCGGATGTGAATTTGCTTCCGACGGCTTCCTCCCCCCACCCTACGAACGGCGCCGAGGTGGCATCCCAACATGTTCCAAGCCAGGAGGAGGTTGTCTTGGAGGCGCCGCAAGGCAACCTCTCGGACTCCAGGCGTAAAGGGGATAGAACCCCCAAGGGCTCCAAGTCCGGCCTTGAGCCGGACACTGCGCCGGAACCTTCAACGGTTCCGGACTCCGGTAGGTAGCCTCCTTCCAAGAGGAGCAAGCCTACAGAGCCGGTGACCTCCGTCCAACCGGAGGCACTGGACAATTTGCTGGAGACGCTTAACGGCCCCTCCATCGACGAGGAGCACCGCACTGTTATGAGTGTGGTGATCCAGAAGGTTTGGTCCGCCAAGAGCGGACTGACTGAAGCCTGTGCCAGCCTTCTAACAGGATTTGAGGTAAGTAAAGAATATGTAAAAATATTACCGCATAGACAGTAGCCCCTGATGCTCTGTTCGGTGTTCGGAAAGAAAAGCCGAATAGAGGATCTAATAATCGCAGGAGTCTAACATAATCAAGTCAATATGCGTATGCAGGCTTCGCTGCTGGCCTCCGCCGCACTGACTGCGGAGGGGGATACGCTGAAGCAGAACCTCGAGCGGTCCGAGCAAGAGCTCGGCCTAGCCAAGCAGCAGCTCGAGGAGAAGGAAGGTAAGAAATACCTTATTGAAATATGTGAAAGGTGCAATTGTGAAAAGTGACAGGATTAACGCGGCTATTGTAGGGGCCACAACTGAGGTGGCGACCCATAAGCAAGCACTGTCCGAGGCCGAAAAGAGGGCGGCCACGGAGCGCACCGAGCGGGAGAAGCATGAGACGCAGGTTGGCGAGGTGCGGTAAGAGCTCCAGGCTCTCATGAAAAAACATGAGAGTTTGGAGCTTGACTCGAAGACGCGAGAGTCCGAGCTCGCGGCGGCCATTGAAGATGCCAAGTCTGCCAAGGCCGAAGCCCAGAAGGTCCTCTAGGAGGTTGAGGCAATAAAAAGGATAGCGGCGGGTAAGGCATTCTTTATGCAAAGCAAGCACGTAGAAGTGAATTACTTGTCACTTACCCGAATCCAGAGCTCTCCAGGAGCATTCACATACTTGCCCCGTAGCGTGTCAGATGCCGCCTCCTTCTACCGTGCCGAGGAGGGAAGCTCGACGGAGAAGGTGTTCTAGTCTCAATATGCTGAGGCCGAACACCCGGTGCCCTTAAGAGACCAGCTGAAATAGCTGGTCCAGCTCCATAAGGTGGCCGAACAGGCCAAGAGGGGCCTCATAGTCCGGCTGTGGCCTGGAGAGGCCATGCCTGGGAGCTACTTCGGGCTGGTGAGGCGGCTGGTGGAGGCCTGTCCAAGGCTCGAAGTCATCAAGCGCTCCATATGCATCGAGGGTGCCCGTAGGGCGCTTGCCCGTGCGAAGGTGCACTGGGGCAAGCTTGATGATGAGAAGCTTGTGAAGGACGGGCCACCGCTGGGCAAGGAGCATCGCAAGCCCGAGATGTATTATGAGGGCGTTCTGAAGGGTGCCCGCCTTGTGGCGGATGAATGTTCCATGAATGTAATTTTTCAGTGAACTTGCTCGTTTTGTCCTGTGCGCTAAAAACTTGTTCATGTGCGCTAAGGAATGCTTTTTGAATTTAAAATATTACCTTCTGTGCGGCCATTTATCAAATTTGAGAGATGGCGAGTCGTCGGCTTCTGCCCCCACGGCACGAGTGCTGGGGTGTTCGGGATAAACATGAGCGCTCTTTTTCCCATTCTTGGGTCCTTCGAGGGAGGCGCTCAACACAACAAACAAGGCAATCGGACTATAATGCTTGAACACTCTCACTTAGCCATAGAATTCTATAATTTTAAATTTCGGCAAAGCCCCTAGTGTTCGGAAGTCCGAGTTCGGGGCGCTATCCACGCCTAGGCCGGACAAAGCCGACTCCTCGCTCTAAGTGGCATAAGTCTTTAGGGACTCGAAAACCTCTCGAACAGCGACCAGCTCTCGCCTCATCATGACGGTCAGTTTTAGCTTTCTCTACTGAGGTGCTTAGCCCAGCTCAACTGGGCACAATCGCAGTAGTTCTCCTAGTGCTACCTTAGCCGATATAATGGAACGTAAGGTACCAAAACATAGGAGCCGGGAAAACCCAACATTTGACCCAAGACATGATTCGGAGCCGATGCATACAATGCTATAAGTTCGGGGTGCCGCACTTGTGAAAGTGTTCGGACTTCTCACGCCGTATTGTGGGGTACTTGAGCCCCTGGCGTATTGGCTGTACCAAAGTGTACGGGTGCAACATGTCATTAATGAACATATATTCGTAAAAAAGGTAATGCAATAATAGACGGAAGCTATGAATTATTTATTTAGAAAAGCTGCGATCAAAGCAGAACGATACAAATAGTGTGATAAGCAAAAGATGGGACTATCAAATATGTCCTTTCCAGGGGCGAGCTGCGGAATGTTATGCGAAACAGGTATACTGCTCGTTATAGAGACCACCTTAGAGTTCTGTAGTGCGGCGTAGCTTTCTGCTTCCCTGGTTGTATTTTTTGTGCGGCAATTGTACTGCCGGACAAGCCTTCTGAAGAATGGAGTCCTGAAAATAAGAGAAAATTAAGAAATCGGCAGCCCCTAGTGTGGTTTAAGCCGCGTTTCGGGCGTGCAGTGTAGTTATGTACGCGCAACACTGGTTTCGCAAGTTCGCGAGGGCTGGGGTTGGGGCCGCATTGCTACGCTTACTCGGAACGTGTCAGGCGGTCTTGTTGTAGGTTACTCTGGGCGCGCTTGACGGTGTCCGAACGTTTAATGGCCGGACTGGAGAATTTCCTTGAGAGGCTGCTTTGTACTTCCGCTGCGATAGCCGTCGTATGCTCCTCCGTTCGGAGAGAGCGTTCGGTGTTTCCATTGACCGTGATGACGCCTCGAGGGCCTCGCATCTTGAGCTTGAGTTATGCGTAGTGCGGCACCGCATTGAACTTGGCGAATGCGGTTCGCCCGAGCAGTGCGTGATAGCCACTGCGGAACGGGACTATGTCAAAGATTAACTCCTCGCTTCGGAAATTATCCGGAGATCCGAAGACCACTTCAAGTGTAACTGAGCCTATACAATTGGCTTCTACACCTGGTATGACGCCTTTAAAGTTTGTTCTAGTGGGTTTAATCCTCGAGGGATCAATGCCCATTTTCCGCACGGTATCCTGATAAAGTAGGTTCAGGCTGCTGCCGCCGTCCATAAGGACTCTAGTGAGGTGAAATCCGTCAATAATTGGGTCTAGAACCAATGCGGCGAATCCGCCATGACGGATGCTAGTGGAGTGGTCCCTTCGATCAAAAGTGATCGGGCAGGAAGACCATGGGTTGAACTTTGGGGCGACTGGCTCCATCGCGTATACGTCCCTTAGCACACGCTTCCGCTCCCTCTTGGGGACGTGGGTTGTGTATATCATGTTCACCGTCCGTACTTGTGGGGGAAAACCTTTCTGTCCACTGTTGTTCGGCGGCCGGGGCTCCTCCTCGTCATCGCTATGCAGCCCCTTGTCTCTACTTTCGGCATTTAACTTGCCTACCTGCTTGAACACCCAACAATCCCTGTTGGTGTGATTGGCTGGTTTTTCGGGGGTGCCATGTATCTGGCATGAGCGGTGGAGTATTCGGTCCAAACTGGATGGGCCCGGAGTATTTCTTTTAAATGGCTTTTTCCGCTGACCGGGCTTAGAGCCTCTGAATCCGGCATTAACTGCCGTATCCTCAACATTGTTGCCGTTAATGCGGTGCTTTTGCTTGTTGCGATGCGACCTGCCACTGCTGTCCTTGGTATCCGAATTACCAGGGCTCTTGGTCATGTCATTTTTGCGAGCTAGCCAGCTGTCTTCTCCCGCGCAAAATTGGGTCATAAGTGTCATGAGGGCTGCCATAGATTTCAGCTTTTCCTGTCCTAGGTGCCATGCAAGCCACTCGTCGCGGATGTTATGCTTGAAGGCTGCTAGGGCCTCTGCGTCCGGACAGTCGATGATTTGATTTTTCTTGGTTAGGAACCGTGTCCAGAATTGTCTGGCCGATTCCTCTGGCTGCTGAATTATGTGGCTTAGGTCATCGGCGTCTGGTGGTCGCACATAAGTGCCCTGGAAATTGTCGAGGAATGCGGCTTCCAGGTCCTCCCAACAGCCAATTGATTCTGCTGGCAAGCTGTTAAGCCAATGCCGAGCTGGTCCTTTAAGCTTGAGTGGGAGGTATTTGATGGCGTGTAGGTCATCACCGCGGGCCATGTGGATATGAAGGAGATAGTCCTCGATCCATACCGCAGGATCTATTGTGCCATCATATGATTTGATGTTCACGGGTTTGAAACCCTCGAGGATTTGATGATCCATTACTTCATCTGTGAAGCATAGTGGGTGTGCGGCGCCTCTGTACTGGGCTATATCACGACGCAGCTCAAACGAGCTTTGTCTACTGTGTTCGGCCCGGGCGGATTTACTATATCCGGCGTGAAGAGTACCATCTCGTGCCGTGGGGCGCCCACGTGATCCATAGATCGATCTTGTTTGCCTTGCCTTGTCCTCCAATATGTCTCGCAGGTCTGGTGCATTTTCCCATGCCTTGGTATTTTTTGAGCGGCACCGGGGTGCGGCTTGAGTGGAGGACCGAGAGGCCTCTCTGTCGCGGCCACGGGGTGGCCGGTCGGCCGCATCATGCGCTGGTGATTTAGGTACTTCCTCCTCTAATTGGGGTAGCAACCTGCGCTTTGGGTAGCTCTTGGAGGGGCATTCGAGTTCATACTCTTCGGCCACAAGGACTTCAGTCCATCTGTTGGCTAGCAAATCTTGATCAGCTCTAAGCTGTTGCTATTTTTTCTTGAGGCTACTCGCCGTGGCCATAAGCCTGCGTTTGAAACGCTCTTGATCGACGGGATCCTCCGGCACGACAAATTCATCGTCGTTGAGGCTTGCCTGAGGCATATAATTATCATCCTCGACCTCTCTGTCTGCCGCTCTCTCATGAGGGCTGGCTTCTCTATCCTCCTATGCTGAATCTTGCTGGAGGTGGTTGTCTTCGGCACTGTCCGGGGTGTTATTATCCCCCGTGCCAGAATCACCATTTTTTTTGGCGGGATTTAGAGCGGCGCCGCTGGCGCTGGCGCTTAGGCTGCTTCTTGGAGGGGTCATCCTTCGCTGTTCCATCACCATTGCCTTCTTTTGGGGTGTACACCATGTATATATCATACGACGAGGTGGCTTTCCAGTGCCCTATAAGCGCTGGTTCTCGATCGTCTCCTGCATCGGCATCTATACCGTTGATTTCTTCGGAGTCGAAGTCGAGCATGTCGGTTAAATCATCGACAGTGGCTACGAAGTGGGTGGTGGGTGGGCTTTGAATTTCTTCATCATCCGCATCCCAATCTTGCCGACCATAGTCCGGCCAGGGCTCTCCTGACAAAGAGAGAGACTTTAGTGAATTTAGAATATCGCCAAAGGGCGAGTGCTGAAAGATGTCCGCGGCGGTGAACTCCATGATCGGCACCCAATCGGGTTCGATCGGTCGGGGTGCGGAGGGCTCGGTGTCCGGAGAGGAGTCTGGCTCCTTGGAGTCACGGGCTTCGTAGAGAATAGGGCTGGTGTTCGGCTCGATCGCCGTAGAGATTGCAGCCCCCGAGGCGGTGTCTAACCACCCATCCTCGGTTGGTGTGATCAGCTCCGAGCTAGGGGTCGGAGCGGACACAGGTGCGGCCTCCAGGGCACTGTTCGGCGACAGAGCTAAATCGTGCCCATCATGACAGTGCGGCGCGCTCGGCTGTGGCTCGAATCCGTCGAAAATCAAGTCTCCGTGGATGTCGGCCGTGTAGTTCAAACTTCCAAATCTGACCTGATGGCCAGGGGCATAGCTTTTGATCTTCTCCAGATGACCAAGCGAATTGGCCCGCAGTGCAAAGCCACCAAATACGAAGATCTGTCCGGGGAGAAAAGTCTCACCCTGGATCGCATCGCTGTGGATGATCGGAGAGGCCATCGGGCCTAAAAGTGATGACACAGAGGAACTCTCAATGAAAGCACCAATGTTGGTGTCAAAACCGGTGGATCTCGGGTAGGGGGTCCCGAACTGTGCGTCTAGGTCGGATGGTAACAGGAGGCAGGGGACACGATGTTTTACCCAGGTTTGGGCCCTCTTGATGGAGGTAAAACCCTACGTCCTGCTTGATTAATATTGATGATATGAGTAGTACAAGAGTAGATCTACCACGAGATCAGAGAGGCTAAACCCTAGAAGCTAGCCTATGGTATGATTGTTGCTCGTCCTACGGACTAAAACTCTCTGGTTTATATAGACACCGGAGAGGGCTAGGGTTACACAGAGTCGGTTACAATGGTAGGAGATCTACATATCCGTATTGCCAGGCTTGCCTTCCACGCCAAGGAAAGTCCCTTCCGGACACGGGACGAAGTCTTCAATCTTGTATCTTCATAGTCCAGGAGTCTGGCCGAAGGTATAGTCTGGCCATCCGGACACCCCCTAATCCAGGACTCCCTCAAGGACACCTAGGGTCATAATAATAGCTCCAACATACACGTCAAGGCAAAGGAGTACCTCAACACACCGATTAGTGTGCTTAATCTGGCCCAAAAATACAACGGGAACATGGAGGAAAGATTTGCAAGTGCATCAGACTATTTAGAAACCTGGGATGACTTGGACAGCACAACGACTGTAAATGCTCAAAATGATTTGAGACATCCCGCAAAAATGGTGGCATAACCACTCAACATCACAATATCAAAGTTCTGAGGCCAGCTATGACATATGGAAGTAGTAGGAACTGAACTGAGGCTTGAAATCAGCAATCCTATAAGTCTCTACCATAGTAACTCGTCATCCTGATAGATAGATGAGAAGGCCTAGTTCTTAATCCTCGTAGAATGAGAAGAGAATGACTCAGATCAGAGGGCGTAAGGTAAAGGAGTAAAAGAGCCTTATGTTCCCTCCCACAATCAATTCCCCTACATAACTACAGCATTTCTAGACACAACTTCGACTGGTTTGGCTTGGTAATCCTACAGGCAGTCAGGCTCTGATACCAACGTTGTTAGGACCCTGATTCCAAGTCACATCGATCTAGCCGGTAACACCTCATATCACTTTGCGGCCTCACGCACGGTATTCCCACGGGTGTCGCCTTACCATGGCCCGTGACCATTTGCGCCTTTTGGCTCACGTATATGATAGTGTCGCTAGCATCCATATGACAGAGAACCCGGGCCGACATGGCTAGTCGTGAACCCAAAGCGGCACCAACCTATGGGGACAGGCATACATGAATCACATCGAGCATGTCGGTCAGCAGCGTGTGTATCCGGGTTGTAGCACTGGGCTAACAGGACTCCGGGAACCCGGGCTGTAGCAGGCTAGGCAGGACTCCGGATGTCACCGCGTGACATTTCCCCGAAGGGACAGACACAGGAACGAAGTGAAACACATGCCGGCCAGTCAAGTGTCCTGAGCAGTAGTGTTGGGCTAGCAGGACTCCGGTGAACCGGGCTGTAGCGGACTACTATGGCTCGAGGAGCACTAGACTACATTTCCCCATAAGAGAGGCTGCCAAGGATAAACAACTAGATTGTCGGATCCCACACATACCAAGTATTTCAATCATACACACAATATGCTCAATATGTGCAAATACAACATGGCATGACAACAAAACTCTACAACTCAAGTACTTTTATTTAAAGGCTCGAGAGAGCCATACATAACATGTTCATACAGGTAAGGGTCACATGACCCGACACTCAAGTCATACAAGCATACATGCAGAAGCGAATAGTCTGAGTACAGCCACTAGAAAGAAAGAAGGCTTCTCGAAGCCTGTCTATCTACATAGGGCCCTCCATGGCCAGGATCACCACCTGGGTGGCAAGTCACTCATCGACGTCGAGATCTACATAAAACCCATCGGAGGGGGCGGTGTTGTTGTCTGAAAATAGTAATTAAACAAACATGAGTACAAAGGTACTCAGGAAGTCTTACATCAAAACCTACTATACATGCTCATTCTCAAGAAGGTGGTGGAGTTATTGCAGCAAGCCAGGTTTGACTCTTGGCTAAGCTATACTACGGGACACCACTAGTAAAATAGTTTTCGCACACGAGTCCACTAATCACCAACACAATACTCCACCGGAGATCCTCCCTTGTCATCCTACGAGAGAGCCATCCTCGGTACTCACACTTATCTTGAGTCTTTTAGTAGTAACCATTAACTTGTCTATGAACTGTATAGGCAACCAAGTAGTCCTTTACCGCGGACGCGGCTATTCGAATAGTTTTATACCCTGCAAGGGTGTACTTCGTCACACATGTTTCCACCACTTAGCATCTGCACACGACATGTGCTCGGAAGACTTCAAGCGAAAGCCAACGTGGGTGTAGACCACGACCTGACTAACCGCACAAGTCTCTAGTCTAGGTTTATCGCCTATTCAGGTTCTATCCACAAGGAAATCGGGCCAGGGTGTCCTCAACGGCCCCAAACGATGTGTACAGGGTCCCGAGACGCCAAAAGGGCGCCCGGCATACCCGACCACAGTGTATCTACCGTGTCATATCCCACCCCTAGGGTCAGCGCTATGCACGACCGCCAAAACATAACCTACAAACACCAGAAACTAGTTGCAACTCCTGGACAGAGGACGAGAGGGGTCAGTAAGTCAAGCGGGGTCATACTTCAGGGCCCAATGTGTGGTAGTAGCTGAATCTTCAATCACGCATACAGATCTCAGTTCTTATGGATGCCTCAATGAAACAACCCACCATGTACTCCTACATGGCCTCTCATCGATACCTTTACCAAATCATGTTCAACACATCCCTCACATTACCGACATAATCATTTCATTCTAGCCCATCACACAGATGAACCAAACCTGACACAACTCTAAGCATAGCAGGCATAGCAAGGTAGGAAACAGATACATGGATCAATCAACTCCTACACATGCTAGTGGGTTTCATCTAGTTACTTTGGCAATGACAGGTCATGCAGATGATAAGCATTCAACTACCGTAGCACACAGCAGTTTGAAACGTTGTTGTCTTAATGTAGTAGATGAGAGCAGAGGCAAGAACATGGGATTGTATTGATATGATCAATGGGGCTGCTTGCCTGATGGAGTGGTAGTAGGGTACTGCCCTTCAGTGGGATACTCGGAGATATCCTCGGAGGCAGAACCTACCACGAAAGACACCACAGAGTATAATCAACACATGGCAATATGCAACAATATGATGCATGGTATGACATGGCAAAATGATGTGTCCTGCCTAATGCAATGTGAAACAAGTTGAAAGGGTCCCATTTGAATCAAAGATTCAAATGAAAGCTTAATCTCCTATGCATAATAAGTGTATTAGCTTGTTTCACCTAAACAGCAAGGTTAAAGTGTTTTGTAATGCCTGAAACCATTACAGATGGATATATTGAATTTTTCTGATCATTTTTCATATATAATTTGTTCGATTTGGAGCTATGGTTGATTTTCTATGATTTTTAGAAGTTTAGGCTATTTTCTGGAATTTCCTATATAAAAATAAATCCAGAAAATGAATAATTGTGTTAGCACTGCGTCACTGTGACATCAGCGAGTCAAAGGCACCAGCCCAGGTCAAACCTGACTGGTGGGCCTGGTCTGTCAGTGTCTCAGCTAACTAACAGAGTTTAGTTAAAACTAACTAACTGTCAGTGGGGCATGGGCCCGCATGTCAGTGACTTAAGCTAACTAAAATTAGTTAGCACTAGTCCTAACCTAATAAACAGGTCGGCCCCACCTGTCATAGGCTCAGGGGGGAAGTCAACTTGGGCCCACACGGGTCAGACATGGTCAACTCGCCGGCGGCGTGACGCCGGCGACGACAGATGCGGCGGAGGGGCTCGGGTTTTGCCTATAGTCGACCAAATCGATTGTGGTTTGGTGCTACGCGTAGCTGGGAGCAAGCCGCAGCGTTTGGTGGTGGAAGTGGAGCTCGGGGAGGCTGAGAACGACGCTGGCGACGACCTTGGCGGTCGTCGGAGTTCGGGCACGGATGAACCCGAAGCTACGGGGCACGGCGAGGCACGGGGAGTGGTTCGTTAGGCTCCTGGGAACGTGGTGAGTGTGGTGACGCGCTCGGAAACGAGCTTACGCGCCTGTGGCCACGGCGGCGACATGGCCGGCGGAGCCGAGCTCTCGGCCATGATGGCCAACGGGGTTAGAGGGCAGCTCGAGCGACGTGGCTAGGGGGAGAAGAGAGAGAAGTTCACGGCGAGTGCAGCGGGCGTAGAAGCGGGCTCGGGGAAGCTTGGGAGGCGGCGAATAGTCGGCGACGATCTCTGGTGACTGACGAGGGGAACGGCTGCGGTGGCGGCGTTGCAGCGCTTCCGAGGCTTCGTGGCTCGTCGACGAGGTCGAGGGAGATGTTGCGGAGATCGTGGGCATGGTGGGGTGACACGGGGACGACAGTGGCTGCGGCTACGGCGGCAAGACGGCGGCGGCTACATCGGCCATGGCTTCGGGGGAGCGAGGGAGAGAGGCAGGGGGGCGAATGAGATGTCCACGGGGTCGGGGCGGCGACGTGGATCTTGCCCAGGTGTCCTGGCCTCGCGGGCGGCAAACAGCTGATGCCGTGGCGAGCTCGTGCTCGCCGGCGTCATCTCTGTGCCTGCGTGGCGAGGGAGAAGCAGCTGGCTGGCACGGGCCAACACAGTGCTGGGCCGGCCAGGTGGGCTGCTAGGTGGGCTGCGGCCAGATAAGTTTCCTGCTCCTCTTTTATTTCCGTTTTTCTATTTTTCTGTAAGTTTGTGGCTTTATTAAAAATACTTAGGCACTTACAAAAATCCTGAAAATAATCATAGGCTCTGTTTAGATTATTTCCAATAGCCCACACTTATTTCCAGAATTGTTTGAGCATTTGAAATATTTTATAGCATTTAAATGCCCAAATTCAAATACTTATGATTTAATTCAAAGAATCCAGAATGTCCTAGAAAAGAGTGCACCATTTTTGCCAAGGATTTAAGCCCAATCCAGAAATGATGAACATTTTGTGAAGGGCATTTTGGGTTCATTGAAAATATTTTTAGTAACCCTAGTTGATTCTAGGGGGGTGCTAGGGGTTCTGGGGGTTCTGTCATCCCCATTTCAAGTTTCTATAAAAGTAGACATGATGCATCACTCTAATGCATGAACTAGCTAGGGTGTGACAACTCACCCCCACTCAAAAGAATCTCGTCTCGAGATTTAGGATCCTCCGGGAAGAAGGTGGGGTACTCGAGTCGAAGATGATCCTCCCTTTCCCAAGTAGCTTCCTTCTCGGAATGGTGTGACCATTGAACCTTGAGAAACTTGATGTTATGGCGTCGAGTGGTATGCTCGGCTTGATCAAGGATACGAACGGGATATTCTCGATATGAGAGGTTATCTTGTAGATCAAGCGTTTCGTGGTCCACTACACGGATACGATCCGCAAAGCAACGCGTGAGTTGAGAAACGTGGAAGACATCGTGAACTCTGGAAAGATGCGGAGGTAGTTCCAATTGGTAGGCAAGTTCTCCTCGTTTGGCAAGAATGCGAAAGGGTCCAATGTAGCGAGGAGCCAATTTGCCTTCGATACCGAAGCGATGGGTTCCCTTTAACGGAGTAACCCGAAGGTAAGCCTTCTCGCCGACTTCGTAAGACATGAGCTTATGTTTACGATCATATTGGCTCTTTTGACGAGATTGGGCTGTTTTCAATTTCTCATGAATAATGCGAACCTGCTCTTCTGCTTCCTGAATCATATCCGGGCTAAAGAGTTGTCTTTCCCCAGTTTCTGACCAGTTAAGAGGCGTTCGACATTTTCATCCATAGAGAACTTCGAAACGAGCTTTCCCCAAGCTAGCTTGATAACTATTGTTATAAGCAAACTCCGCGAATGGAAGGCATTTCTCCCAACCCATTCCGAATGAGATGACAGAAGCTCGGAGCATATCTTCCAGAATTTGATTGACTCGCTCTACTTGACCACTTGATTGAGGGTGGAAGGCGGTGCTAAAAGAGAGACGAGTTCCCATAGCATTTTGGAAACTTTCCCAAAATCGAGAGGTGAAGAGACTACCACGGTCTGAGTTAATTTCCCATGGGACACCATGAAAAGACACTATTCGGGAGATGTATAGGTCAGCTAGCTAGCTGTGATACTCTCACGAACAGGTAGGAAATGGGCTACTTTGGAAAGACGGTCGATCACGACGAAGATAGCATTATTCCCTCTCTTGGTCCTGGGAAACCTAGTAATGAAATCCATACTGATTTTATCCCATTTCCACTCAGGAATAGCCAAAGGTTGAAGGGTGCCAGCAGGCCGTTGGTGCTTTGCTTTAACATGACGACAGATGTTGCAACTAGCAATGTATTGAACAATTTCTCTCTTCAGCCTAGTCCACGAAAACCTCTGGCGTAGGTCTTGATACATTTTAGTACTACCGGGATGAATGGTGAGAGGGGATTCATGAGCTTCCTTAAGAATCAACTGGCGTAGATGTTGTTTCTTGGGAACCACCAAGCGGTTCTCGAAGAAGACAACACCTCGCTCATCCATGGAAAAACATCTAGCAACTCCGCTAGCAATGTTTTCCTTAATCCGGGATATGCCCTTATCACACTTCTGGGCAGCTATGATTTGATCTGTAACGTTAGGCTTCGCCACCAGGGTGGATACGAATCCTCGAGGAACAATGTGAAGATTAAGCTTACGAAATTCCTCATGGAGAAGTGGTTGACTTTGTTGTAACATCAGGTTGTTACAATAGGATTTACAACTTAGCGCATCAGCCATGACATTGGCCATGCCTGGGGTGTAAGTTATTTCTAAGTCGTAATCCGAGATCAACTCGACCCAACGTCGTTGCCTGAGATTAAAATCCGGTTGGGTGAAGATATATTTCAAACTTTGGTGATCGGTGAAGATCTCGCAACGATTACCGAGAAGGTAATGTCGCCAAGTTTTGAGTGCATGGACTATAGTTGCAAGCTCTAGATCATGTGTGGGATAGTTTTCCTCATGTGGGTGTAATTGCCGTGAGGAATAGGCAATTAACTGACAATCTTGCATGAGTATGCAACGTAGTCCTTGTCGCAAGGCGTCACAATAGATAATAAAGTCCTTGGAGAAATCTGGTGGTACCAGTAGGGGAGCAAATGTCAGGCGTCTTTTCAGTTCCTGAAAGCTGAACTCGCACTGTGGGGTCCACTCGAACTTTTTATCTTTCTTGAGGAGTTCAGTTAGAGGTTTAGCAACCTTGGAGAAATTCTCGACGAAGCGGCGGCAATAGCTCACTAAGCCAAGGAAACTCTGAACTTGCTTGACCTTCTCAGAGCCTGACTGCCTGTAGGATTACCAAGCCAACCTGGTCGAAGTTGAGTCTAGAAATTCTTTAGCTATATAGGGGAATTGATTGTGGAAGGGAACGTAAGGCTCTTTTTACTCCTTATGCCTCATGCCTTCTGATCTGAGTCATCCTATCTTTCCTACGGGGTTAAGGAACTAGGATTTCTCTTCCGTCTATCAGGATCACGTGTTACTACTCCGTAGTCTCTAAGGTTTGGTTGATCTGAGTCATATCCCAGTTTGAGTACCTCCGGTGTAGCCTGTTTAGTATTTGGTGGCATAACTATGAGGCTATGCTTCCAGCTGGCCAGATAACCACCTGGAGAGATTTCATTGAGGCTTTTCGCGAGCATCACATTCCTCAAGCTCTCATCGACCGCAAGAGAGAAGAGTTCTGTGGTGAATCCTCCCTTGTCATCCTACGAGAGAGCCATCCTCGGTACTCACACTTATCTTGAGTCTTTTAGTAGTAACCATTAACTTGTCTAGGAACTGTATAGGCAACCAAGTAGTTCTTTACCGCGGACGCGGATATTCGAATAGTTTTTGTAACGCCCTCGATGCGGCTATAGCTCCCACGTGTCGAGGCACGCCTTAGAGACATAACCGCATTGAAAGCAATGTCGCAAGTCAGGCAATCATTACAACATCCCATGTAGTACATAATAAAAGGGGAAGATAACATAGTTGGCTTACACACGCCACGTCACATCAGAGTACATAAATAACATCCATCAAACAAACACTCATGGCCCGACTACGGCGCCAAAATGGAAAAAAAACCCAACATGCGACAAGGCCCTGAATCAAACCCCAACTAGGCACCACTACTGATCATCGGGAAAGGAAACATAATAGCGCTGAGAGTCCTCGTCGAACTCCCACTTGAGCTCGTAATCATCAACCGGAGCGGGAACACCTGGACCTGCATCTGGAGTTATAGTATCTGTGAGCCACAGGGACTCAGCAATCTCACACCCACGCGATCAAGACTATTTAAGCTTATAGGAAGGATAAGGCAATATGAGTGGAGCTGCAGCAAGCGGCTAGCATATATGGTGGCTAACTTATACGCAAAAGAGAGCGAGAAGAGAAGGCGAAGCACGAGCGAGAAGCTAAAGGAACATCATGCGCAAGCATAACTCCAACACCGTGTCCACTTCCCGGACTCCACCGAGAAGGGGCCATCACGGTAACACACACGGTTGATTCATTTTAATTAAGTTTAGTTAAAGTTATCTACAACCGTACATTAACAAATTCCCATCTGCCCATAACCGCGGGCACGGCTTTCGAAAGTTCAATCCCTACAGGGGAGTCCCAACTTAGCCCATAACAAGCTCTCACGGTCAACGAAGGAATAGACCTCCACCCAAGACACACCGATCAGACTCGGTATCTCGGTACAACAAGATGATTCGACAGGTTAAAACAAGTCCAGCAACACCGCCCGAATGTGCCGACAAATCCCGATAGGAGCTGCACATATCTCTTCCTCAGGGCACACTCAGATGAGCAATCCGTACAACTAAAACCAGCCCTTGAGTTTCCCCGAGGTGGCGCTGCACAGGGCTCTAGTTCGGACCAACACTCAGAGGAGCACTGGCCCGTGGGGGGCTAAAATAAAGATGACCCTCGGGCTCCAGAAACCCAAGGGAAAAGGGGGTAGGCGGCAAATGATAAAACCAATGTTGGGCATTGCTGGAAAAGCTTTAATCAAGACGAACTATCAAGGGGTTCCCATTATAGCCCAACCGCGTAAGGGACGCAACAATCCGGGAACATAACACCGATATGACGGAAACTAGGGCGGCAAGAGTGGAACAAAACACTAGGCAAGAGGCCGAGCCTTCCACCCTTTACCAAGTATATAGATGCATTAAGATAACATAGCAATATAATGATATCCCAACAAGTAAATAAATGTTCCAACAAGGAACGGCTCCAATCTTCACCTGCAACTAACAACGCTATAAGAAGGGCTGAGCAAAGCGGTAACATAGCCAATCAATGGTTTGCTAGGACAATGGTAGGTTAGAGGTTCAATCATGCAATTGGGAGGCTGACAAGCAAGTGGTAGGCATCGTAGCAGTGGCAAAGCAAAAGAGCGAGCAAACTAGCATAGCAAAGATAGTAGTGATTTCGAGGGTATGATCATCTTGTCTGCAAAGCTGTCAGAGTTGACTGGATCCTCAAAAGCACACTCAACGGGCTCCTCGTTAGCAAACTCGTCTCCCGGCTCTACCCAACAACACAAACAAGCAACAAGAATACATTCAACCACGTGCAAGGACAAGCAATAAGATGCAAAGATGATATGCGATGCGGGATGCGATGCGGGATGCAAAATGCAAGACATTACAGAAAATGCATGAACCTCGCCTCAACTTGGATGACCAAGTCGGCCACTGGATAGAGGGGAAGAAATCACCTAAAAACGATATAAAGATCATAGGAATCGGAGCTACAGTTTGGAAATGGCGAGCGTTTTACGAAACGAACCGATCTGCGATATACAGCAAGTAGGCTCCTAAATGCAACAAAATGAACATGCTACAGCCACCAAACATGAAAACAAAATACATGGCAGTGATGTACACAAGATGGTTAACAAAACACTAGCACTGAGCCATAGGCAAATTCATCCATTAAGAGGTTCAAACAAGCATGGCAAAAATGAATATGCAAAACAGATTCCAGACTTTGAAATTAACACTAGCCTGAAATTTCAGATCACAAAGCCCTCTTCGGAGCAGCAAAACAACATGATACAAAACCTGAACATGACAAGTACGAACATGGCATGGAGCTACTCAACAAGCTTAACAAATCACCCAAAGTGACCTGGGGCCAAAAGGGTTCACAAAATACTCTACCGAGCTCACGAACATAGCTCGAACACAATCAGTTTTCAGACAGTGAAAACTGAGACATGCAGAAATTTAACTCACGAAGGCATGTAAACGAGCTCGATGCACTCACTACGGTGCAAGTCATGGCAAGGAGAGCATATAACCAGCAAGAAGGCACAATATGCTAGCTACACATGGCAAGAACAAAGGCATAGCATGCATGGAACACTAACGGTAGCATCGGCAAAATCGCAAACAAGTTGACGATCTGCCCAGATTAACAACGAAGCAAAAGTTGAGCTCGATTGAGTCAACCTAGAGCACTCCACATATGCAAACAAAGACACGGATGGATAGAGCATAACATAAATATCAAAACTCCCTTACTGATCATCCTCAAAAGAGGCACGGATCACTAGGAAACAAGCTGGACATATAGCATCATGAACTAAAATATCCCAGACTTAGTGAAAATCACAAAGTCCATGAAATCAGCAATCTCAGGTACCTCTCTTCGCAAGCTTGCACAAGACAACACGCACATCCTAAAAATGAATGGGTGGCACCTCTGGAAAGAAGACAAAATGCTTAACAATTCATCCCAAAGGGGCATAGGCATATCATGCACGAATTAAACATGGAAAAAATGACAAAAGTGCATGATGAACTAACGGATCTGCAATTTAACTCATGAAGCCTCCTTCTAACAGTATTTTGGGCAACAAGATGACCTCAATTGCAAATGATGCAATAGAATGATATGATGTACATGTCGAGACGAAGATTCTGATATATCATATGCCCAAAACGGAGTTACGGTTGTGGAGATACGAGCAGTCAAAGAATGCATAAAAATCTAGGAGTTAGGGTTTCCGGGGAGAGGGGGTCAACCCCAGATCTAGATCCAGCGCACGGATCCCGAGGCAGCGCCGGAGTACTGTTCACTCCGGAGCTCCTGTAGCTCGCCGGCGAGGGGGCCATGGCCGTGGCGGCTGCCGGCGACGAGGAGGCGGCGGAGGGGCGCGGCGCCGGCCAAGCGTCGGACGGCAGCGGGCGCGGCTCGGGGCGCTGGCGACGATGGCGGGCGGCGGCGGCCTGCCGGAGGAGGAGAAGAAGGGCGGCGGCGCGGCTCGGGCCACGGGCGCCTCTGGCCCGGGCGGAGGAGGAGGGGGCCGGCGCTGGGCCTCGGGCCCGCGTCGGTGGCGGCGGCGAACCGGTCCCCCCGGGGACACGTGGTGGGCGCTGGGTGGCTGGCGGCGGCGGGCGGACGTTGTCCGGTCGGATCCGGACACGTCCGTCGGTGGGGGGGGGGGGTTGATCTGTTTTTTTAGGACGGGGAGGAATCTGAGACTAGGAATGGGGGGGTGTTTATATAGGCATAAGTGGAGCTAGGAGAGTCCAAATGAGGTGCGGTTTTCGCCCACGCGATCGTGATCGAACGATCTAGGACATGGAGCAGAGTTTGGTGGGTTTTTGGGCCAAATTGGAGGGGTGTTGGGCTGCAACACACACAAGGCCTTTTCGGTCCCTCGGTTAACCGTTGGTGTATCAAACGAAGTCCAAATGGTACGAAACTTGACAGGCGGTCTACCGGTAGTAAACCAAGGCCGATGACAAGTCTCGGTCCAGTCCGGAAATGTTTAATCCCCACACACGAAAGAAGGCTAGAAATGACCACCGGAGGAGAACGAAGCGCCGGAATGCAAAACGGACAATGGGGAAAATGCTCGAATGCATGAGATGAACAAGTATGCAAATGCAATGCACATGATGACATGATATGAGATGCATGAAAACGAAAACAACACACGGAGACAAAGACCCGAACCCGAGAAATAAATATAACTTAATGCCGGAAACGGCAAGAGTTGGAGTACGAATAGGGAAAGTTACATCCGGGGTGTTACAACACTCCACCACTACGAAAAGATCTCGTCCCGAGATCTAGGACTGAAAGAACTCCGGGTACTCAGAACGGAGGTGATCCTCGCGTTCCCAGGTAGCTTCATGGTCGGAATGGTGAGACCACTTGACTTTGAGAAATTTGATTGACTTGTTGCGAGTCTTGCGTTCAGTCTCTTCAAGAATAGCAACTGGGTGCTCACGATAGGAGAGATCTTCTTGGAGCTCAATGTCCTCGAAGTTGACGGTGCGGTTAGGAGTCTTGAACCACTTTCGAAGCTGAGAGACATGGAACGCATCATGAACATTTGCAAAGTTTGAAGGAAGCTCGAGTTGATAGGCGAGGTCGCCTCTCTTGCTGACAATCTTGAAAGGTCCCATGTATCTAGGGGCAAGCTTCCCTTTGATACCGAAGCGACGAGTACCTTTCATAGGAGAGACACGGAGGTAAACAAGATCTCCGATCTCGAAAGCCAAATCACGGTGCTTACTATCATAGTAGCTCTTCTGGCGGGATTGGGCTGCTTTGAGGTTATCACGAATTACTTTGCACATTTCTTCTGCTTCTGTGATTAAGTCATTACCCAGCAGCTGACGTTCACCGGTTTCAGACCAGTTGAGAGGGGTACGGCACTTCCTGCCATACAGAATTTCAAAAGGGGCCTTGCCCGAACTTGCTTGAAAACTGTTGTTGTATGAGAATTCAGCATAAGGAAGACAATCCTCCCACTTCATGCCGAAAGAGATCACACAAGCCCTGAGCATATCTTCAAGAATTTGGTTGACACGCTCGACTTGACCGCTTGTTTGAGGATGGAAAGCAGTGCTGAAGCGGATGTTAGTGCCCATGGCCTTCTGGAAAGAATCCCAAAACTTCGAGGTAAAGATGCTGCCACGGTCTGAAGATATCACTTGAGGAATGCCGTGCAGAGAGACAATACGAGAGGTATAGAGTTCCGCCAATTGAGCCGCAGTGATCGACTCTTTGAACGGCAGAAAGTGAGCCACTTTGGTGAGCTTGTCGATGACAACGAATATAGCATCATTGCCACGCTTGGACTTTGGAAACCCAGTCACGAAGTCCATTTCAATGTGGTCAAACTTCCATTCTGGAATGGCAAGAGGTTGGAGGAGACCAGCTGGCCTTTGGTGTTCTGCCTTCACTCTTCTGCAGACATCACATTCATTCACGAATTGAGCGATCTCGCGCTTCATTCGAGTCCACCAATAAGCTTGCTTGAGATCCTGATACATCTTCATACTACCAGGGTGGATGGAGAGGAGAGAGTTGTGAGCCTCGTTCATGATCACTTTACGAAGTTCACCTTTGGGCACAACAATTCGATCCTCGAAGAAGAGAGTGTCCTTGTCATCAAGTCGGTAACACTTGTACTTGGACTGACTCTTTGCAATACCAATCTTCACCTTTTTCACCATAGCATCAAGAAGCTGGGCTTGGCGAATCTGGTCTTCCAAGGTAGGAGAAACTTGAAGGTTGGTGAGGAAACCTTGAGGAACAATTTGAAGATTCAGCTTGCGGAAAGCTTCACAAAGCTCGGGTTGATAGGGCTTGAGAATTAGACTATTGCAATATGCTTTTCTGCTCAAAGCGTCAGCAATCACATTAGCCTTGCCTGGAGTATACTCAATACTCGGATTATATTCTTGAATCATTTCGACCCATCGAGTTTGCCTTAGCTTGAGATTAGGCTGAGTGAAGATGTACTTGAGACTCTTGTGATCGGTGAAAATGTCCACTTTTCTTCCCAATAGAAGATGTCTCCAAGTCAAAAGAGCATGCACAACTGCCGCCAACTCAAGATCATGAGTGGGGTAGTTCTTCTCATTAGGCTTCAACTGGCGAGATGTATAAGCAACAACTTTCTTCTCTTGCATCAGTACAGCACCGAGACCTTGGAGAGAGGCATCACAAAAGACCTCGTACGGCTTGGTTTCATTAGGCGGAGTCAGAACTGGAGCAGTGATCAACTTCTCTTTCAAAGTGTTGAAAGCAATATCACACTCCGGAGACCAAACGTACTTGACGTTCTTCTGAAGGAGATTTGAGAGAGGCTTGGCGATCTTAGAAAAGTTTTCAACGAATCTTCTGCAATAGCTTGCGAGACCGAGGAAACTGCGGAGTTGCTTCACGTTCTGAGGAGGTTCCCAATTCACAATTGTGGACACCTTCTCAGGATTCACGGAAATGCCCTTGGCAGAGATGATATGACCAAGATAAAGAACTTCATCGAGCCAAAATTCACACTTGGAGAACTTGGCGTAGAACTGATGTTCCCTGAGCTTGTCAAGAACCAAACGCAAGTGCCTGGCATGATCTTCCTTGTTCTTCGAGAAAACCAGAATGTCGTCGAGATAGACCAAAACGAAGTCATTGGTGTAGGGGTTGAAGATGAAGTTCATCATGCGAGAGAACGTCGGAGGAGCGTTGGCGAGGCCAAAAGACATGAAGGTGTATTCATATGAACCAAAACTTGTCCTGAACGCCGTCTTGGGAATATCTTGCTCACGAATACGAATCTGATGATAACCCATACGGAGATCAAGCTTGGAGAATACTTGGGCACCCTTGAGTTGTTCGAACAGCTCGTTGATGTTGGGAAGTGGGTATTTGTTCTTGA
Organism: Triticum urartu; assembly: GCF_003073215.2. NCBI lineage: Eukaryota > Viridiplantae > Streptophyta > Magnoliopsida > Poales > Poaceae > Triticum > Triticum urartu. Next base: position 404,502,817 of record NC_053024.1, read on the forward strand.
TGGTCTTCTTGTTCACTGGACGGTAATCAACACAAAGTCGACTCGATCCATCCTTCTTCTTCACAAAAAGAACACCACAACCCCACGGAGAAGTACTAGGCCGGATGAGACCCAATCTTTCTTGCTCATCGAGTTGTTTCTTCAACTCCTTCAACTCTTCGAGGCCGAGCTTGTAGGGACGTTTGCACACAGGTTCCGTACCGGGCTCAAGTTCAATAACAAATTCAACCGGCCGGTTTGGAGGCATCCCTGGGAGTTCTTCTGGAAAAACGTCATGATACTTGCAAACGACTGGAATTTGAGAGATGGCATCCAATTCACCCTTCTCATTGAGAGAAAACAGACGGATGGTATTATCCCGAGCGGCAAAGACAATTACATCCTTAGACGAATGAGTCAATTGAATCTGCCTGGCAGCACAATCGAGGTGAGCCTTGTGTTTAGAGAGCCAGTCCATCCCAATAATAAGATCAATGTCAGAATTGCCAAGAACCACCGGAGAAGAGAGAAACTTGCAGTCGCCCAAAGTGATAGTAACATCCGGAACACACACTCGAGATGTCAAGAGGCTGGCCGGAGAGTCAATAGACAACGGTCTCGGCAACATTTGAGTAACAAAATCATGCTTGGAAGCAAAAGGTCTCGAGATGAAACAATGCGATGCACCAGTGTCAAAAAGAACTTTTGCAGGAATATCATTAACAGGAAGGTTACCCATGATCACATCTGAAGAATCCTCTGCCTGAGCTGCATTCACCATATTGACCTTGGCATGCTTGGGATTGTGCTTGACCACAGCTGTACTTACCGATCTGACAGGAGGAGGAGGAGGAAGACGCCTCTGGTTGAAACACTTGTTGGCATAGTGACCCTTCTGTTGGCACTTGTTGCACGTGACCTCTGAAAGCGGACGGTGATACGGAGCACTTGATCTTGGAGGTTGAGACGAAGTCTTGTTCTGAAAGCCTTGTTTGGGTGGGTGGGAAGAACCACTGCCACCTTTGCTCTTCTGCTGAAACGGCTGACGGAACGGAGGAGGAGGAAGCCAAAACTTCTGTTGCTTGGCCACTTGAGTAGAGGAAGAAGGAGTAACATCTCTGACTCGCTTCCTGGAAGCATCACACCTCAACTGAGCAGCCTCTTGCTTCAGTGCCATGTTGTAGAACTCATCGTACATCAAGGGCTCAAAGAGAACAAGAGCGAGCTGAATATCTTCTCTGAGACCACCCCTGAACTGATATATCATACTCTTCTCATCAGGCACGTCCTGCTTGGCAAAGCGGGCAAGCTTCTGGAACAATTTGTTGTAGTCATAGACAGACAAAGAGCCTTGCTTCAGATTGT